>NW_024068853.1:0-91754 GCF_009389715.1 Phoenix dactylifera | reverse complement strand
AAATTCATTAGGGGGTCAACACAAAGGCTCACCAACCACAACCTTACAACGTTGGTTTTATACTTGGCTCACCAACAAACCTTAACCCCTTGATTCAATCCCTTGATTGAATCAAGTTACAAGATATTAGAACAAGAGTTTAAAACAAATACAAGCTTCTTAAACAAGCAGATATAACAATATAAACAAATAGAGTAAAGAGAAGAAGTCCTCAAACAAGTTTTGTAGATGAAGGAACTCGGCTTCTTCTTTACTTGACCCTCTTCTAATTTCGCATGAGGTAGAGGATTACTGAGGCAACACATAGTTGGAGAGGAAGCTTTGGGATTCACTCGGATGCTCTTCTTCTCTCTCTTTTGCTTTGAATGGCCCTTTTGTGCTTTTGGGAGGTTGCTCTTGAAATTTCTTTGAAATCTCTTCCTTATGTGTTCTCTCCCACTTCCTTATGTTCTCCCCTTGCTCTTCCCTTGATTTTATAGCTTTAGAGGGAGTGGGAACAAAAATCTAGCCGTTAGAGACAAAAATAGAGCCGTTGGAGTTGAGAAAAAACTAGCCGTTATACCTCCCAGCGTGCTCGAGTCGACTCGGCTGAAGTAGGAGTCGACTCCTGAATAAGAGTCTGCCGGCACTGTAGCTGGGAGTCGACTCGAGCACTGTAACGCTGAAGTTGGAGTCGACTCGAGCACTGTAGCACTGAAAATCAACTCTCTGTCTTTTTGTCTGTTCTCAGTCGGAGTCGACTCACAGAGTCTCGGAGTCGACTCGAGCACTGTTCCTTGAAACTCTAGAGTGCCAGAGTCGACTCTGAACTTCCAGGAGTCGACTCGAGGACTATTCTTTTGAATCTTTCTTTGAATTTGCTCCTCCAACTTGAACCCTTTGAACTTAAAACTTGGGCCAATGAAGTATAACTTTCTTTCAACTTTGTGAGAGCTTTTGAGGCCTTCTTGTATTTTTCCAACTTGCTATGTTCCTTGCAAAACAAATTATCTTTCTTCTTGCTACACAAACATTAATAATTATACTTCAAGGTTTTGTGATCATCAAAATCAATCTTTAACTCAATCTTTGGGTCACCAGTCTCTCCCTTTTTGATGATGACAAAACTTGGAGTATGTGCAATATAAAATATATTGTGTTCTAGAACTAATGCATAGCTAAGTTGCATGAAGTAGAAAACATATATCTTTAAAATATATGCTTTAGATTTAGATTTAATGAACTTAATATAATCAACACATAAAGCATTATGAGCATATACTCAGATATTTCTCCCCCTTTTTGACAACATCAAAAAGGTTGCAAGATAATGAAATATTAAGCGCAAAGATAATGATACTCAAATATTTCTTTTCCTTATTGTACGCTGATTTTCAGTTAATGCATATCAAATTATTGCAAGAATATGAATCATATAACTCATGGCAATAATGTCAGAATAAGATTAATTAGCATAGATCAGAGCCAATTAAGATGATTTCAGAGCAAATTATAATGAGAGCACATCGAATGTGATTCCAAAGATAGTTTTCAAATCAAGTGTAGATGGAACCTTTTTCAAGTTAATTCAAGGAGTATCAAAACTGATATTCAAAGAAGGCACGAATGGAAATCTAACCTCCTTTCAAAGACTTTCTTTTACTCCGTTAAAGAGAAACACATTTTGATACATATAAAAATGAATTGGCCCAAAATTGAAGCTCTAAAGAGCAAGCCAATAAGAACTCTTTAGTGAATTTCAAAATAGATTTTCTAATAGAGACAGATGGAATTCGTTTTCAAATAATTTTCAAGACAGCTGATTTTCTGATTTTTAAAATCTATAAATCTATCATATGTAGCAGCTACTTTTAAATTTATGTTCACAAGAGATACTCAAGAAAATTCAACATATTATTCTTTCCCTTTTTCATTAAACTAGAGGCTCTTAAAATCAACTGTTTGAATTGCAATTTGATTCATGATTGATGCATAAGATATATTAACCAAATAGCAAGCCTCAAGGTGTATAACAGAGATTTTCAGATTTAAATTTCAGATATTTATAATACATATTGGAGAGTATTAGGATCACTTCTCATTTAGTATTCTTTCTCTCGTCTTTAGTTATGGATTTATGCAATTAAGTTCCATATGATCCCTCCTTCTGAAATTTTCTTTCTCCCCCTTAATTGATCATTGCATTTAAGAGTTTAGAATTTGAAGATAATTTTCAATAAAACATTCAAATTGTTAATCTTGAAAATATGTTTTCTACAAATTTCAGCATATTTTCAACTTAACCCATTGAGAGCATATTTGCAAGTATCAAATCATATTCATTTGAGATAATAAACACTCTATAGAATTAAACTCAAAGTATAGGCTATATATAATTAAGACAAGTAATGGCAACACAAGGAGGTTCATCAAAATCAATTCATAAAATATTCAATGTATGCATCATATGATGGTGACTTTTAAATAAGATGCAAAATCTAGAGAGATTGATATGTCTAAAGCTCCCCCTCAAAAGATGCATTCTTCTTTAATCATTCTTTTCTTTTTGTTGAATTTCAGATGTTAATGATAAGCGTGAATAAAACTGAAATTCTATGATATTAAGAATGTAAAGTGATCTAGAGTTTTTCAAAATTTATAGCAATCACTCTTTTTCATCTTCAAGAATAAGTTATGCTTTCTCTTAATCTTTGAGAAAATGTACTGAAATATTAATCAAAAAATAATTCATTTGAAGCTCAATTTCTTTCAAAAGCAATTACATTTTCTTTCTTTTAAGAGTTATTTGAGTGAGTTAAAATATTTCTAGCTTTAGGAGCATTCACTTTCTTTTAAAAATAGCTTTTTCTTTTAGTGATGGAAGCAACAATCATGCAGAAAGGGATATAGAAGATCATTCAAGTGAATGTTTATAGGATTTAATTTCTTACTCATAGATTCACAACAATGTATACATGAAACATAATAAATCTTTTTAATATCAAAATAAAATCATATATTTAGAAATATTTGTTCACAATCAAGATCATTGAAAAATACATCATTTAGACCAATTTTAGTACACTTTAAAGAAAGAAAATGATATGTTTCAGATGCATATCGGAGCAAACAACCAAGGCATCAAAATTAATTCTGTTTTTCTTAAGTTAAGATTTTTATTTAGGAATCATATTGAGTTATTCTCCTGAATGTTGTGATCATTGAAACATATAACTAAGGTTACAAAAATGTAACGATATAAGCATTTTTAAATTAAGTTTAAGCTTTTATACAAAATCGAATTCTGAATTTCATAAAAATTTTCAAGAAGGCTTTTAAAGTTATAATTTGAGATATGTATCTTCCACATTGTAGCTCATCTTAAATCATTACGATTGAAAACACATATTTCAAATATATTAGAGCATATTCAGAATCTTTGTATTTAATGTTGAGTTTTGGTACGAATTAGAACATTATGTGCCAAAGTTAGGCAAGTTGAAGGATAAAACAAAATCAATTCATTTTTCCTAAATAGAGATATCCTTCTCTTCTCCTTTTTATAAATTTATTCAATTTTTAGATTTCAAAGATGATCGTGAACGACAAATCTGAAATTTCTTCTTAATAATACCAAAAGTTTATGTAGTATTTCAAACATTCAATCAAATTATCCAAGCATGGAATATTACAAAATATTGAGAACCCATAATTCAAAACATCATGCCACATGCAAAATATATTATGTGTTAAGTCATGCATTAAAATATTAAGAACAAGCATGTCAAGGATCAAAATCAATTCTTTTCAAATAAACTCTCCCTATTTAAATATAATCTTGCACTGATTTCATCCTTAAGGTGTATTCTCAAGTGATTAAAACTTGACTTGATTCTTCTTATGTACTTTCATTTACTTTGTCATTCATTTTCTCATTTTTTTTTGAATTTCTTTCCTTAACCAATTAATGAATATTTTGATTTTATTTTTTGTTTTTACTTTCTTATGCTCTATACTCTATTTGCTCCCTATCCGGTGGAGTTGGAAGGGGCACGAGGTACTACCACTAGTCTCTCTCTTGTGCCGTCCCTAATATATCCTACACCGAATAGTTGGGTCAAATAGTGCCGGGTACTACCACTAGCCTCCCCATTGGCACCATCCCTATGATGAGCAATATAGAAAGGTTAAAATGTTCACTTCAAACTCCCCCTGTTTAAGTGTAATTAATTACGGATTTTATCCCTTCCAAAAGAATGCTCACACAAGTCTCACACATGTACCGAATATATTATGCTTGTTTTGCTTTTCCTTAAGATTGGAGTATTTGCCTTTACTTAGATTTTACTTCTCTTGAATAATGTTCATTTTCTTTTCTTTATCTCTCTCTCTTTTTGTTATTCTCAAGTAATTTACATGAAAGAGCAGAATAAAGAAATAATCTTATGTATCATATAGATGTGTATCATGCAAACAACATTTTCATTATGCTCAAGGATTCATAGCTTCTCACAAGTTATTTTAAATCAAAATTTTAAGCATAAACTTGTGTATTCCATGGTTATGACATAGCCAAAGATATATTTTAGTTTGGGCAAACCATGAAACAATTTCTAAAAGCATAAGTCAATCAATACATATATAGACATGATATCAAGAAATTAATAATTAAAGACTTTAATCATGCCATAATAAGATTTAAGTTATTGACTTTGCTCAGTTAATTTATGAGAGAGGTATCTAAAACTATCGATTCATTCTGCATTCTGTTAGTCAAATACCTACTAGATTTCTTATGTATAAACTTTTGGCTGAAGAAAGTCCCCTTTTTTGTTTGCATGTGAATGTTTATTGTATCTTATGTGGAGGTGTCCTTCAAGTTGAAATCTCTCATTTTCTTGCTTAAGAATCGTGCATTATTAACAAAATCTTTTTCTTTCTTGAAGGAAAGTCATTAGTTTCTTCAAGATACAAAACATTCATACAACATATTTCTTAACTAGATGACTCAACATAAGATATGACAATAATTGAATGTTGAGTCACTTTACTCAAGAGATTGCCTAAATATAAGCAAGCACATGTCACTTGAACTAATGAGATAGTTTCATTAACCAAGATGGTTCAAGGACAAGCATATGAGGCAATAGGAAGATTCATTAAGGTCAAATCAATTTTTTGTTTTCAAAATCAATTTAGCTTAGATTCTATTTGCTTAAGATAATTATCAATAAGATATGCTAGCTAAGTTTTAATCAAATTATCTTAAACAGTTGTTTCTATCAAAATTCAGATTATGATTCATTTGTTATCAATAGAATATGATTCATTAGAGTTAGATTGAAGTCTTGCATAAGGGCACATAATGAGCATACAATCTGGTCTACTAGCTGTATAATAAAATAATTATTTTATCATGCTTCAATACAGCTTTAAAACAATAGATCTACTTTGCTCATCCTTTTCAAATTCTACAAGATGGGGTCATAGACATACCTTCTTCATGCCAATCTTCTATAAGAGTTTTCTTGTGGACTAACTTTGGTCAATGAAGATCCCCTTTCTTGTTTGTCTTAATTTGGAGTTCGAGAGAAAATGTTAATTTATTCATCATACATATTTCAAACTCACCTTGCATGAGCTTAGTAAAATCTTCATATAAATCTTCATTAGTAGAACCAAAAATGATGTCATCAATGTATACTTTGAGCAAATAAGATATCACAAATTCTTCTTTTTGATGCATAGATTTATCACTATTACTTTCTATCAAAAAAGTTACTCAAGCTTTTATATCATGCTTTTGGTGCTTGTTCCAAATCACATATTGCTTTATCATATTTGTAATGAATGTTTTCAAATAAGGTGGTTATTTTACATAGATCTTCTTTAATGAAATAACCACATAGGAATGCATTCTATACATTCATTTGACAGAATATAAAGCTCATAAGTCAAGCAAATGATAATGGTGATCTTTACTTTTAATCATGTAAGAATTTCATCAAGATCTATTTCATCTTTTTCTTGATTGAATCTTTTAGTAGTCACCAATTTTCTTCATTAAGTATATTTCTGAAAAACTCAATTTGGTTCTAATTATTAACAAATTTTCAGATTTTATCGGCAAGATTTTAAATTCTATCTCTTTCAAAAAATGATTTAGTTTAACTTGACCAATTATAATCTTGTTCATTCTTCTTAAGGTGTTTTAGTTTCAAATTGTTATATGTAAGCAAAAAGATTAACCATATACATATATAATCTGATTTTAGTGACTTGATGAAAGATCATTAGTCTCATAAAGAATAAAATGAATTGATATTTCTATAACTATAATCTTTTCATTGAATATTCTATATGCATTGCTTGATGAATGATATCCAAGGATAGAAATATCTTTATCAGATTTGGCATTATTTTCATAAGAACATATCAAGCATAACATGTACGACTGAAAAATATGAAAGATATGCAATTGTTCATTTTCTATTTTTTAGAAGATCAAAAGGAGTTTTCATCAAAAATAGATCTAATAGAAACCATATGTATGACAAGCAGTGATGATAGCTTTTAACAAAAATCATTTAAGTAGATGACTATCAATACACCATTATCTTTTTCATTTCTTCAAGAATTCTATTAACCCTATTTTACTTATGGTGTCCTTGGTGCTGAAATAATTATATTCAATATTATTTTCTGTATAAACCTTATCAGAATTTTGGTTTTCAACGCTGTGCCATGATACTCTTTATCTTCACAGTTTGGAAACCTTTTTTATTTGAAACACTTTTACAAGATTTAGCAAATACGAAAAATACTTCAATTTTATTTGCCAAGAACAAATCCAATGTAAGCTTTTGAAAAACTTAGTGATGGAAACAATATCTTTAGATTTAGAAATTGATTCTTGTTTGTTTTCTTAGTTAACATGCATAGCAAACTTGGACCTTTCAGAAGATAATCTAAGTAAGCCAATGACAAGGTCTTTTGAGATTAAGTACATACTAGCATGAGTTGATTTTATATGCCAAAAGTGGTTTCTTTGCTCTTGGTATTCATAATGCATAAAAATATACCAAGTACACATTCTTATGCCTAAGATCAATAAAAGATAATGCCATGGATAAAACTCTCAATCAAGCATATAGAGGACTCAAAAAGATATTGTAAGGAAATTGATTAATCATTAACAAAGTATCCATCAATAAGTAAAGTATAACATAGAAGGATGGAGGAATTTGAATTTATTTCTTCTATTTTAATTGCTTTTCTTGATTATATTTTAAGTTCCATTCTTTAACGTGTGTCTAGAACACCCATTTGTATGAAAGTTCCATTTGTTCCATGGATATCTTGGCACACCTACATCTACATCCTCATATTTTTATTTTGGGTATCCAAGCTTGCTTGGGTCCTTGATAGTTAGGACATATGGTTCCTCTTGAAACCCAAATCTGTTTAATAGTAATAACTTTACCATTTGATTTAATTGTACTAGAACTATAGGTAAAGTTGTTATGCCCATTCTTTTGATGTTTGAAATATGTTATCCTTTTTGATGATTTGCTTGACAAATTTATAACCTTTTTCTTTAGGGATTCATTGCTAAGCGAAGGAGTCAAGCCAAATTTTGATTTATCAAAAACAGCATGTTGGCTTTTGATGAGAGCACAAAAGTGCGACCTATATGTCACCTAAATTAGTATTATTGCTAACCGATAATGATAAATTCACTGGATTAATATTATATTTGGGTTTGGCACAGATTATCATAAATTAGAGATAAAATGCACATTGAGTACAAATTTGACTTTCCAGACCCGACTCGGGTCCGAGTGGGTTCGGGTCCGAATCGAGTCCAATTTTTCTATGCTTTTGGGAAAGAATTTTGAGCAAATCTAATTTGGCCATATCATAACTATGAGGTGCTGGGTGACCCATGACTTGAAAGACTTGCAATTGGCCTTCAGTCAGAATAGATGACCCATGACAAACTAAGTGTTAGAATACCCCGATCATGCCGCTGAAATTTTAAAAAAATTCAGATGCAGCGGAAGAGGCATGCGCAGGATCAACCGTTCATCGCATGAACGTTGTTCAAAAACCGTTCGTAGATAGATAAGGATTAAAAACTTTTAAAATCTTTAGAAGATCAGATTTTCACCTTGTGCGGGTAGATGATCACCACAAACTGAAGTTCGTGGTTTAGGATGAAGGTTCGCTTGAAGCCGTTCAAGTGCCCGGCCTCTACGGGTATCCACATGAAGCAGAAACCGATCAAAGCTTCCTTGTCTCCTCGGGGTGCTAGCTCCCTTGCAGAGACAACTTTGGATGGCTGATTTCCTCTCTTTCAATCAACCCTTGATTGTGCTTGAGAGGAGGAAGAAGAAGGAGGGATAAAGAGAAGCGGAACGAAGCCTGCAGCCTTCTTTTATTCTCCCTGCGTTGGAAGGAGGAAGAGGAGGAGGAGGCCGCCACCCTTCTTCTTCTTTTGCTCATGCTTGCGGCTGAATCAAGGAGAGGGGAGAGAGAGGCCATGGCTGCAAGGAGGAGAGCATCACATACATTAGGGCGTCAGCCCCCTTTCACCTCCTTATAAAGCATCTAGGGCTCCTACAAGTTAGGAGCCCTAGACTTTTTTCCAAGTGGGGCGCCGGCCCGTCTTGTGTTGCCGCACCAATGAAGCAAAGGAGGAGGGGCTTGAGCCCCTCCTTCTTGTGTTGCCCTAATCCTCATCTAATGAGGATTGGGAGCCCCTAATGTGGTTTAGCCCTAATCTAATTAGGGTTTAACCAAATCATGAATCAATTGGGTTCAATCTATACTAGTCCTAATCCAATTAGAACTTGAGTGAACCATGACTCAATTGAACTCTTCAATCCTAACCCAATTAGGAGTCATGTTGATTCATTAGATTAATAATTAATTAGGACTTAAGAAATTCTAATCAAATTAGGACTTATTTAATTTTAGTTCTAATCCAATTAGGACTCTAATTTGAATCCGAAGTCCTAATCCGATTAGGACTCTAGGAATCCTACTCCAAGTAGAAATTCAATTTTAATTCAAAACTCCTAATCTAATTAGGATTGTAGGAATCCTACTCCAACTAAAATTTCCAGTCCTACTCCAACTAGGATTCCCAGTCCTAATCCAATTAGGACTCTAGGAATCCTACTCGAAGTAGGATTTGTGTTTAAGTCCAATTAATTAATTCTCTTTGTTCCTTCTTCAACTGAATATCAATCTAATTGATTACTTGTGATTCCTAATCACGATTCAACCATCGGATCGGTCAATACTTCTAGTGTGTGTGACCCCATAGGTTCTACTCTGATCGGTAGTGAGATATATTATGATCTCTATCACAATATCATTGAAAACTCCTTTCAATGGATTGGAACGATTCCAACTCTACTCATTAGGGTTTATCGATCATCAAGATAATTCCTGTGAGTCCCACCATCCACCAGTGACACCTAGCAGCATGTAGTGGCTACCCAGTAGAATAGAATGATGAACCTCTAGGTGCAGTTATCATGTGATACAGTCCTACTATCGTGGATCCCTACAGGACGGAGGTCATGGATAACTTGTCAAACTCCTTCGTCTGTCATATGTCAAGATTTATTTGACTCGAGTTCGTTAGTGGAAAACTCTTTCTCCACTTTATATTACTGCCCTGGCCAAGGTCTTAGAACTCAGTCTAACAAATCACATAGGATCACTCCTCTTCTATCAAGGTCGATAGATTCCATGTGAGTGCATACCCTACTCCTACAGTGAACTTACTGCAGCCAATCTACACTACAAGGACCCATATGACTAGAAACTATGTATACGTATAGTCAAATTACAATAACCTCACTGTGAGTAGCTGAAGCACCGCAGGTCAAAGGACCAGTCATACTACTGCAACATCAAGCAAGTCACTGACGAATGGATAGACATCCAAGTGACTTCTTGTCTTAGTCACGCTCAATACCCTTGTTTTCTAACAAGCACCTGCACTATCACTTCAGTGTCCCTACACTGTGGACTCAAGTCTCGTCCATCCAGAAGGAAAGTGATCTGTGCACTGATCGGATCGATCACCGTCCTCGTGATGATCCATTGATCAGAAGCATTTAGAAATTAATCACCAATGATACATGGCTCAAATTCTCAACTCTTGAGAATATGCATCATCATCTTATTAATTTCTTGGACGATTCATAGACACATTAACAATATGAATGAAAAGAATGCCCATTTATTAATCAATAATAATAAAGTCAAGTACCAAATTATGTCCTAGAATTAATAATGTGTTAGCCAGATTGGCTTCTAGGGCATACTTCTAACAATCTCCCACTTGCACTAAAGCCAATCAGCCATAAACCTAAGCCCCATCTTCTCAAGATGCGCTTTAGTTTTCTGCCGACTTAGCTGCTTAGTGAATGGGTCTGCCATATTTTCTGTGGAGTCTACTCTCTGATCCTCTGCTTATTTTCTTTCGAGGTAGTCGCTTATTAGGTTAAACTGCCGCTCTACGTGCTTCGATTTCTGGTGAGACCTTTGGCTCCTTAGCTAGTGCTATGGTGCCTTTGTTATCGCAGTAGAGTGTTATGTTATCTGATGACATTACTGTTAGATGTATGCCCTAGAAGCCAATTTGGCTGACACATTGTTGATTCTAGGGACATAATTTTGTACTTGACTATTTATTATTGAATAAATAAAAGGCATCTTTTCATTCATATTGTTTATGTGTCTATGAATCGTCCAAGAAATTAATAAGATGATGATACATATTCTCAAGAGTTGAGAATTTGAGCCATGTATCATTGGTGATTAATTTCTAAATGCTCCTGATCAAAGGATCATCACGAGGACGGTGATCGATCCGATCAGTGCACAGATCACTCTCCTTCTGGATGGACGAGACTTGAGTCCACAGTGTAGGGACACTGAAGTGATAGTGCAGGTGCTTGTTAGAGAACAAGGGTACTGAGCGTGACCAATACAAAAAGTCACTTGGATGTCTATCCACTCGTCAGTGACTTGCTTGATGTTGCAGTAGTGTGACTGGTCTTTTGACCTGCGGTGCTTCGGCTGCTCACAGTGGGGTTATTGTAGTTTGACTGCACACATACATGGTCCCTAGCCATATGGGTCCATGCAGTGTAGATTGGCTGCAGTAAGTTCACTGTAGGAGTAGGGTATGCACCTATATGGAATCTATCGACCTTGATAGATAAGGAGAGATCCTATGTGATTTATAAGACTGAGTTCGTAAGACCTCGGCCGGGGCAGTATGCACAGTGGAGAAAGAGTTTCTCACTAACGAACTCGAGTCGAATAAATCTTGACATATGACAGACGATGGGGTTTGACGAGTTGTCCATTACCTTCGTCCTGTAGGGATCCACGATAGTAGGACAATATCACATGTTAACTGCACCTAGAGGTTCATCATTCCATTCTGCTGGGTAGCCACTACATGCTGCTAGGTGTCACTGGTGGATGGTGGGACTCATAGGGATTATCTTGATGATCGATAAACCCTAATGAGTTGAGTTGGAATCGTTCCAACCCATTGAAAGGAGTTTTCAATGATATAGTGATAGAGATCACAATATATCTCACTACCAGTCAGAATAGAACCTATGGGGTCACACACACTAGAAGTATTGACCGATCCGATGGTTGAAATCGTGATTAGGAATCACAAGAAATCAATTTGATTGATAAGAAGTTGAAGAAGGAAAAAGGAATTAATTAATTGGACTTGAAACAAGAATCCTACTTCGGGTAGGATAACTAGAGTTCTAATTGGATTAGGACTGGGATTCCTACTTGGAATAGGATTCCTCAATCCTAATGAGATTAGGAGTTTTGAATTGGATTCCTACTTGGAGTAGGATTTCTAGAAATCCTAATCGGATTAGGACTTCGGATTCAAGTAGAGTCCTAATTGGATCAGGACTAAAATTAAACAAATCCTAATTGGATTAGGATTCCTTAAGTCCAAATTAATTATTAATCTAATGAATCAACATGACTCCTAATTGGATTAGGATTGAAGAGTTCAATTGAGTCATGGTTCATTCAAATCCTAATTGGATTAGGACTAGCATAGATTGAACCCAATTTGGCTAATCCTAATTGGATTGGGATTAAACCATAAGAGAGGCACCCAATCCTCTTTGGAAGAGGATTAGGGCATCACAAGAAGGAGGGTTCACGCCCCTCCTCCTCTCCTTGTGTGCGGCATGAAGAGAAGGGCCGGCGCCCCCCTTCCCTCTTAGGCAATATGTCTAGGGCTCCTAGATTGTAGGAGCCCTAGATGGCTTTATAAGGAGGCATGAGGCCGGCGCCCTAGCCAAGAGCTCTCTTCCTCCTCTTGCTGCCGCCACCAGCCCCCTCCTCTCTTGGTTCAGCCGCAAGCAAAGGGAGAGCAAAGTCCAAGCGTTGGCGTCATCCTCTTCCTCCAATCCTTCTTCCAACGCAGGGAAAAGAAAGAAGGCTGCAGAAGCTGTGTTCTTCTTCCTTGAGTCCCTTCTTCTTCTTCCTCCTCTCAAGCACTTTCAAGAGTTGAAAGAAAGAGAAGAGATCAGCCATCAAAGGAGTCTTTGCAAGGGAGCTAGCACCCCGGGAAGACAAGAAAGCTTTGATCGGTTCTCTACTTCGTGTGGATACCCGTAGAGGCCGGACGTTTGAACGGCTTCAAACGAACCCTCTTCCAAAACCACGAATTCAGATTCGCGGTGATCATCTACCCGCGCAAGGTGAAGATTTGATCTTCCTATTAGTTCTAAAAGTTTTAATTCTTACCTAATTACGAAAGGTCTCGAAACAAGCGTTCATGCGATGAACGTCGAACCCGTGCATGCCGATTCCGCTGCCATCTGAAATTTTTGAAATATCAGCGGCATGGGCGGGTTCCCAACAGTGGTATCAGAGCCTAGGCTTCGTAGATTAAGGTAAGAATTAAATATCTAAAGGCATATTAGATCTGAAAATTAAATGATCATGCATGCTGAAAAATTCTGCATGCAGATTTTTCAGGGGTGCTGATTTTTACATGCTGATTTTTATGTGATAAAAAGATGATTCTAATTGCATTATTAATGGGATTACAAAGTTTAGAATCATGATTAGCATGATCAGCGACCTATGTCATGATATAATCAGTTAAGTTTCAGATCTGAAAATTATAATTGTAGCATACGGTGATGATCATAGGATTCAACCCCTTTTGGTATCAAATGTAATGACCTGCGATGTGATCTGCGATGTCATGTAATTTTTCAGATGCTTGCATGCATCTTATTTGATGTTTTGAGAGGCCTGCGTGCCTCCTAAAAGGAGATGTAAATTATTTTTATTTTTATTTTACATCTGGTTGTATTTCTGTGATGTGATGTACATCAACGATCAAGTTGAAGCAAAAGCATGAGATGAAAGGTGATCCAAGCGGTTGATGGCGATGGGATCAAGGGTTGATCAAGGATCGAATCAAGGAGGCTTGGAACCAATTCAAGAGTTGAAGACCACTTGATCAATTGATGTGCATGTGCTTGTAATACGACCTAATTAGAATCCATGATCATCACCTAGTTAAAGTTTAGCTTTAATTATTGCCGCGATTATAACTGCCTGCAATGCGCCGTTTGCATGTGATGTGAATGAGAGTCGGGTAGATAGGTCTACATGTGATGTAGCAAACCCAATTGAGACCTAAATCAAAACCTCCTCAATCAAGTCGAGAGTGAACCGACATGAGCAAGTCATATTAGATTAATTGATCTAATTGGTGTCTAGGAAAGCATGAAAGGTGGTTACTTAATTAGGACCTTACTCTCTGAGTAAGGGGAGCCTCCCACCTGCTTACCTGGCCAATTGTTCGATTACCTCTTATGAAAGGCTCAAGTTGCAAACACTAAGACCTGATTAACCAATATTAAGTCAATAGGTCTTCCACTGTAGTAGAGCTGCTAAGGCCTTTCTGATGTTGACTTGTCTCGGCTGGATACAGTGGTCAAGTTGCATTGGGGGGCTGGACCTCTCTATAGACATGAGATGTTGTAGGGTAAAGGTGGGGTTGGGCACCAATAACTGTTAGGTGAGGACCCAATGACGACTTTATTCCTACGGTTATACGGTGGGTCTGACTTAACTAAGAAATGGGACCAATAACTGTTAGGTGAGGTCTTCATGGCTTAGAGACCAAGTTGCACTGCAACATGCTTGAGAAGCATTGTACAAGAGTTGTACACTCATCCATCTATGTGTCACCAATAACTGTTAGGTGAGGTGGCATGTGAATTGGTGGGACCGCAGTACCCACTAGAAACCCTAGTCGTGTGGGATTTCCGTTTTCCTACCAGGGGAGTGTGAGGAATTCGAGAAAATAGTGGGAGTCATATTTGTTCTAAAAGACCTTAGGACAGATTAGGATCAAGTACAAGAGTCTAACTAGAATCTTTACTCTCTGCAGATACAATGTCGGCTTCAAACCCTTTGACCCGTATTCTTGAGACCAACCGACTGACCGGAACCAATTACAAGGACTGGCTTAGAAATCTCAAAATAGTTTTGGACTGTGAGAAGATAGGCTATATACTCGATTCAGATATCCCCACATTACCAGCACGTCCCACTGATGTTCAGCGTGAGATGCATAAAAAGTGGTTGGACGATGACATTAGAGTAAAATGCTATATGATGGCATCTATGTCTAATGAACTCCAATGCCAGCATGAAAATATAAAGACTGCTAGGGACATACTGGCACACCTACAAGAGTTGTATGGTGAGCAGAGTCGCACAGCTCGTTTTGAAGTGTCCAAGAGGCTTTTCAAAGCGAAGATGCGCGAAGGGCAGTCTGTCCATGATCACGGTCTGACCATGATCAAGGACCTAGAGGAGCTTGAGAAGCTCGGTATGGACATGCACAAGGAATTGCAAGTGGATTTGATCCTACAGTCACTTCCTGATTCATTTGGTCAGTTTATAGTAAACTACCACATGAATAAGATTGAATGCACTAAGACTGAACTAATCAACATGTTGGTAACTGCTGAGGGAGCCTTGAAAGGTTCAAGGGGCAATGTCCTCGCTGCTGAGTTGACTTCTGGTTCCAAGAGAAAGTCTACTTGGAAGAAAAAGAAGCCTGCAAAGAAGCAGAAGAAAGACAAGAAGCCAAAGAAGGAAGTTCAAAAGAAAAAGGCTAACGACAAAGGAAAATGTTTCCACTGCAATGTCGAAGGCCACTGGAAGAGAAACTGTCCTTCATACCTCGAGAGCCTAAAGAACAAGAAAGGTGACACACCTTCAGAAGGTATAGACTTGCTCATTATTGAAACTAATCTAACGGTTTCTTCTACTTCTAGTTGGGTTATAGATTCTGGTTCTAGTGCTCATTTGTGCACTACCATGCAGGGTCTAAAGGAAAGTAGAAGGCTGGCGGAAGGTGCGGTAACCCTTCGGGTTGGCAACGGGGCAAAAGTTGCTGCTGTGGCTGTGGGCACCTACCATCTGCGACTACCGTCTGGATTTAGTTTAATACTTAGAGACTGTTATTATGTACCTGTTGCTAGCAGAAATTTGATTTCTGTTTCATGTCTAGCACAGGAAGGTCATGTTTTTACATTTGACAAAGACTGCTGTTCTATTTATTTAAGAAATAAAATAGTCGCACGTGGTTTTATGATTGACAGTCTCTACCATTTACATATGGATGTATCTGTGAATGTTACCGAGCAAGATGTGAGTGCCAAAGGATCCAAAAGATCCAGAGATGAGATAAACCAAAAATATTTGTGGCACCTCAGACTTGGCCATATTGGAGAAGATAGAATGAACAAAATGGATAAAGATGGGCTTTTAGGTTCATTGACTTTCGAGTCATATCCAGTTTGCGAGTCCTGTCTTCAAGGAAAGATGGCTAGACTACCCTTTGTAGGACATGGGGAGAGGACCACTGAAATACTTATCCTAGTACATACAGATGTATGTGGCCCATTCGATGTGCTAGCCAGGGGACGTTATTCTTACTTCATTACCTTTACCGATGATTATTCACGGTATGGGTATGTGTATCTTATGAGACACAAGTCTGAATCCTTTGAAAAGTTCAAAGAGTTCAAGAATGAAGTAGAAAAACAAACTGGAAAACCTCTTAAGGCTCTTCGATCAGATCGGGGAGGAGAATACCTTAGTGGGGAATTCCGGGACTATCTCAAAGAAAACGGCATAGTCTCACAATGGACACCTCCGGGTACACCTCAACTCAACGGGGTGTCAGAGAGGAGAAATCGGACCCTATTGGATATGGTCAGGTCCATGATGAGCTTCACTGATTTACCTATGTTCCTTTGGGGAGATGCCTTACTCACAGCGATTTATTTATTGAATAGAGTTCCCTCTAAATCCGTTCCTACCACACCGTATGAGATATGGCATGGTAAGAAACCAAGTCTGGGTCATCTCAAGATTTGGGGGTGTCCGGCCCACGTCAAGCGACTACAGGCGGACAAGTTAGAGGCTAGGACCATAAGTGCTCGTTTTATAGGATATCCTAAAGAGTCATTAGGATACAATTTTTACGTCTCAGAGGATCACAATGTGTTTGTGAGCCGTCATGCCATCTTCTTGGAAAATCAGTTTATCCTTGATAGAGGCAGTGGGAGGAAAATTGAGCTTGAAGAGAAAGTCTCTGAAAAGCAACGAGTCATGGATCCTATAGAACCCATTCATACAGAGCCAGTACACGATGTCCCTCGACCACCTCGTAGATCTAGTAGGGTCTCCCATCCTCCCGATAGATACTTAGGTATACTAGAAGAGGATACCGAGGAAATGTTCCTAGTGGGAGATAGGGATCACATACAGGATCCCAAAACCTACAACGAGGCGATATCTGATATCGATTCCGAGAAATGGCTGAAAGCTATGAAGTCAGAGATAGACTCCATGCATTCCAACCAAGTCTGGACCTTAGTAGATCCACCAGAAGGTATTGTACCTATTGGATGCAAATGGATCTACAAAAGGAAAATAGGTTCGGATGGAGAGGTAGAGACCTATAAGGCAAGGCTTGTGGCGAAAGGGTATAGTCAGCGCGAAGGTATTGACTATCAGGAGACCTTTTCACCTGTAGCCATGCTAAAATCCATCCGGACATTGCTTGCCATTGCAGCATTTCATGACTATGAAATCTGGCAGATGGATGTGAAAACTGCTTTCCTGAATGGATATCTTGATGAAGATATCTATATGGAACAGCCTTTGGGTTTCACTTCCAGTGATGGAGATCACAAGGTCTGCAAGCTGCAAAGGTCCATCTATGGACTAAAGCAAGCCTCTCGGAGTTGGAACACTCGTTTCGATGATGCAATCAAAACGTTTGATTTCATCAAAAACGAAGAGGAACCATGTGTTTATAAAAAGGTTAGTGGGAGTGCTGTCATTTTTCTCGTACTGTACGTAGATGACATTCTCCTGATTGGGAATGATATTCCCATGTTAACCTCGGTCAAGGTCTGGTTGTCAAAAGAATTCTCCATGAAAGACCTTGGGGAAGCATCCTATATTTTGGGAATAAAGGTCTATAGAGATAGATCTAAAAGGATGCTTGGCCTTTCACAGAAGATGTACATAGAGGAGGTGCTGAAGAGGTTCAGCATGGAAAACTCCAAGAGGGGTCTCTTACCCCTAAGGCATGGAATTCATCTCTCCAAGAAGATGTGCCCCAACACATCTGAGTAGATTCAACGCATGAGCAAGATTCCTTATGCATCAGCAATAGGAAGCCTCATGTATGCCATGCTATGTACACGACCTGATATAGCTCTTGCTGTGAGTGTCACAAGCAGATATCAGTCGAATCCAGGTGAAGAACACTGGACAGCTGTGAAGAATATTCTTAAGTACTTGAGAAGAACTAAAGATTTATTCTTGGTTTTTGGAGGATCATCAGAGTTAAAGGTAGAAGGGTACACAGATTCAGACTTCATGACTGATGTCGATGACAGGAAGTCAACATCTGGATACGTGTTCTTGTGCAATGGTGGTACGGTGAATTGGAAGAGTTCTAAACAACCGATCATTGCTGATTCTACTATGGAAGCCGAATACATCGCCGCCTCTGAAGCTGCTAAGGAAGGCTTCTGGTTCAAGAAATTCATTGCAGAGCTGGATGTGATGACATCAGATGCCATAACACTCTACTGCGATAACAATGGCGCCATAGCCCTTGCTAAGGAGCCAAGGTCTCATCAGAAGTCTAAGCATATAGAGCGGCGCTTTCACCTCATACGCGACTATGTGGAGAAGAAATATGTAGAGGTGCAGAGAGTAGACTCCGCGGATAACGTGGCAGACCCTTTCACTAAGCAGCTGAGTCAGCAAAAGACTGAAGCCCACCTTGAGAAGATGGGCCTAAGATATATGACCAATTGGCTTTAGTGCAAGTGGGAGATTGTTAGATGTATGCCCTAGAAGCCAATTTGGCTGACACATTGTTGATTCTAGGGACATAATTTTGTACTTGACTATTTATTATTGAATAAATAAAAGGCATCTTTTCATTCATATTGTTTATGTGTCTATGAATCGTCCGAGAAATTAATAAGATGATGATACATATTCTCAAGAGTTGAGAATTTGAGCCATGTATCATTGGTGATTAATTTCTAAATGCTCCTGATCAAAGGATCATCACGAGGACGGTGATCGATCCGATCAGTGCACAGATCACTCTCCTTCTGGATGGACGAGACTTGAGTCCACAGTGTAGGGACACTGAAGTGATAGTGCAGGTGCTTGTTAGAGAACAAGGGTACTGAGCGTGACCAATACAAAAAGTCACTTGGATGTCTATCCACTCGTCAGTGACTTGCTTGATGTTGCAGTAGTGTGACTGGTCTTTTGACCTGCGGTGCTTCGGCTGCTCACAGTGGGGTTATTGTAGTTTGACTGCACACATACATGGTCCCTAGCCATATGGGTCCATGCAGTATAGATTGGCTGCAGTAAGTTCACTGTAGGAGTAGGGTATGCACCTATGGAATCTATCGACCTTGATAGATAAGGAGAGATCCTATGTGATTTATAAGACTGAGTTCGTAAGACCTCGGCCGGGGCAGTATGCACAGTGGAGAAAGAGTTTCTCACTATCGAACTCGAGTCGAATAAATCTTGACATATGACAGACGATGGGGTTTGACGAGTTGTCCATGACCTCCGTCCTGTAGGGATCCACGATAGTAGGACTGTATCACATGTTAACTGCACCTAGAGGTTCATCATTCCATTCTGCTGGGTAGCCACTACATGCTGCTAGGTGTCACTGGTGGATGGTGGGACTCATAGGGATTATCTTGATGATCGATAAACCCTAATGAGTTGAGTTGGAATCGTTCCAACCCATTGAAAGGAGTTTTCAATGATATAGTGATAGAGATCACAATATATCTCACTACCAGTCAGAATAGAACCTATGGGGTCACACACACTAGAAGTATTGACCGATCCGATGGTTGAAATCGTGATTAGGAATCACCAGAAATCAATTTGATTGATAAGAAGTTGAAGAAGGAAAAAGGAATTAATTAATTGGACTTGAAACAAGAATCCTACTTCGGGTAGGATAACTAGAGTTCTAATTGGATTAGGACTGGGATTCCTACTTGGAATAGGATTCCTCAATCCTAATGAGATTAGGAGTTTTGAATTGGATTCCTACTTGGAGTAGGATTTCTAGAAATCCTAATCGGATTAGGACTTCGGATTCAAGTAGAGTCCTAATTGGATCAGGACTAAAATTAAACAAATCCTAATTGGATTAGGATTCCTTAAGTCCAAATTAATTATTAATCTAATGAATCAACATGACTCCTAATTGGATTAGGATTGAAGAGTTCAATTGAGTCATGGTTCATTCAAATCCTAATTGGATTAGGACTAGCATAGATTGAACCCAATTGGCTAATCCTAATTGGATTGGGATTAAACCATAAGAGAGGCACCCAATCCTCTTTGGAAGAGGATTAGGGCATCACAAGAAGGAGGGTTCACGCCCCTCCTCCTCTCCTTGTGTGCGGCATGAAGAGAAGGGCCGGCGCCCCCCTTCCCTCTTAGGCAATATGTCTAGGGCTCCTAGATTGTAGGAGCCCTAGATGGCTTTATAAGGAGGCATGAGGCCGGCGCCCTAGCCAAGAGCTCTCTTCCTCCTCTTGCTGCCGCCACCAGCCCCCTCCTCTCTTGGTTCAGCCGCAAGCAAAGGGAGAGCAAAGTCCAAGCGTTGGCGTCATCCTCTTCCTCCAATCCTTCTTCCAACGCAGGGAAAAGAAAGAAGGCTGCAGAAGCTGTGTTCTTCTTCCTTGAGTCCCTTCTTCTTCTTCCTCCTCTCAAGCACTTTCAAGAGTTGAAAGAAAGAGAAGAGATCAGCCATCAAAGGAGTCTTTGCAAGGGAGCTAGCACCCCGGGAAGACAAGAAAGCTTTGATCGGTTCTCTACTTCGTGTGGATACCCGTAGAGGCCGGACGTTTGAACGGCTTCAAACGAACCCTCTTCCAAAACCACGAATTCAGATTCGCGGTGATCATCTACCCGCGCAAGGTGAAGATTTGATCTTCCTATTAGTTCTAAAAGTTTTAATTCTTACCTAATTACGAAAGGTCTCGAAACAAGCGTTCATGCGATGAACGTCGAACCCGTGCATGCCGATTCCGCTGCCATCTGAAATTTTTGAAATATCAGCGGCATGGGCGGGTTCCCAACAATTACACCTAACTCTGCAATGAACCTTTTAAACCAAAAGATTTCCACTGCACCCTTAGAGACGGCTTAACATTCAGCTTCTAAGGTAGAATCTATAATGATCGGTTGTTTGGAACTCTTCCAATTTACTGAACCACCATTGCACATATTCTGATGTAGACTTTCTATCATCAATATGTGTGCATCCTTCTACCTTCAACTCTGATCTTCTCCCAAAGACCAAGAACAAGTCCTTGGTTCTTCTCAAGTACTTAAGACTGTTCTTCACAGCTATCCAGTGCTTTTTGCCTGGATCTAATTGACGTATACTCGTGACATTTACAGCATGTACTATATCAAGTCATGTACATAGCATGGCATACATGAAGCTCCCTATTGCTGATGCATAGGGGATCTTGTTCATGCGTTGAATCTCTTCAGATGTGTTGGGTCACATCTTCTTGGAGAGATTAATTCCATGCCTTAGGGGTAAGAGACCCCTTTTAGAGTTTTTCATGCTAAACCTTTTCAGCACTTCCTCTATGTACATCTTCTGTGATAGGCCAAGCATCCTTTTAGATCTATCTCTATAGACCTTTATTCCCAAATTATAGGATGCTTCCCCAAGGTCTTTCATGGAGAACCTTTTTGACAACCAGACCTTGACCGAGGTTAGCATGGAAATATCATTCCTTATCAGGAGGATGTCGTACAGTATGAGAAATACGACAGTACTCCCACTAACCTTTTTGTAAACACACGGTTCCTCTTCGTTTTTTGATGAAATCAAACATTTTGATTGCGTCATCGAAACGAGTGTTCCAACTCCGAGATGCTTGCTTTAGTCCATAAATGGACCTTTGCAGCTTGCAGACCTTGTGATCTCCATCACTGGAAGTGAAACTCAAAGGCTGTTCCATATAGATGTCTTCATCAAGATATCCATTCAGAAAAGCTGTTTTCACATCCATCTGCTAGATTTCATAATCATGAAATGCTGCAATGGCAAGTAATGTTCGGATGGATTTCAGCATGGCTACAGGTGAAAAGGTCTCCTGATAGTCAATGCCCTCGCGCTGACTATACCCTTTCGCCACAAGCTTTGCCTTATAGGTCTCTACCTCTCCATCCGAACCCGTCTTCCTTTTGTAGATCCATTTTCATCCAATAGGTACAATACCTTCTGGTGGATCTACTAAGGTCCAGACTTGGTTGGAATGCATGGAGTCTAACGCTGACTTCATAGCTTCCAACCATTTCTCGGAATCGATATCAGATATCGCCTCATCATAGGTTTTGGGATCCTGCGTGTGATCCCTATCTCCCACTAGGAACATTTCCTCGGTATCCTCTTCTAGTATACCTAAGTATCTATCGGGAGGATGGGAGACTCTACTTGATCTGCGAGGTGGTTGAGGGACATCGTGTACTGGCTTTGTATTAATGGATTCGATAGGATCCATGACTCGTTGCTTTTCAGAGACTTTCTCTTCAAGCTCAATTTTCCTCCCACTGCCTCTATCAAGGATAAACTGGTTTTTCAAGAAGATGGCATGACGGCTCACAAATACATTGTGATCCTCTGAGACATAAAAACTGTATCCTAATGACTCTTTAGGATATCCTATAAAATGAGCACTTATGGTCCTAGCCTCTAACTTGTCTGCCTGTAGTCTCTTGACGTGGGCCGGACATCCCCAAATCTTGGTTTCTTACCATATCATATCTCATATGGTACGGTAGGAATGGACTTTAGAGGGAACTCTATTCAACAAGTAAATAGCTAAAAATAGGGCATCTATCTAAAGAAACAAGGGTAAATCAGTGAAGCTCATCATGGACTGGACCATATCCAATAGGGTCCGATTCCTCCTCTCTGACACTCCATTGAGCTGAGGTGTACCAGGAGGAGTCAATTATGAAACTATACCATTCTTCTTGAGATAATCACGGAACTCTCCATTAAGGTATTCACTTCCTCGATCTGATCGAAGAACCTTAATGAGTTTTTGTGCTTATTTTTCTACTTCATATCTAAGCTTTTTGAACCTTTCAAAAGTTTCATATTTGTGTCTCATACACATATCCATACCGTGAGTAATCATCGGTAAAATGAAGTAAAAAATTACAACCCCTAGCCTGCACATCGAATGGGCCACACACATCAGTGTGTACTAGGGTAAGTATTTCAGTGGACCTCCCTGTGTCCTACAAAGGATAATTTGGCCATTTTTCCTTGAAGGCAGAATTCACAAATCAAATATGACTCGAAAGTCAATGAGCCCAAAAGCTCATGTTTCTCCAATTTGTTTATTCTGTCTTCTCCTATATGGCCAAGCCTGAGGTGCCATAAATACTTTAGATTTATCTCATTTTTGGATCTATTAGATCTTATGGTATTCACTGTTTGCTCAGATATATTCACAGATACATCCATATGTATGTGATAGAGACTGTCAATTATAAAACCATGTTGAATCAATTTATTTTTAAATAAAAATCTTTCTGTGCTAAATAAAATACAGAAATCAAATTTCTGCTAGCAATAGGTAACAGTCCCTAAGTATCCTGAGCATATCTGACATACCTTCTAAAGGTCTGTCACCCTTTATGTTCTTTATGCTTCCCATGTATGTAGGACAGTTCCTCTTCCAATGGCCATTCATGATGCAATGGAAACACTTTTCTTTGGAATTGGCCTTTTTCTTGGAACTTCCTTACTTGGTGTTTTCTTAGATCTCTGCTTCTTCGCAGGCTTCTTCTTCTTCCAAATAGACTATCTCTTGAAAGTAGAAACCAACTTGACAGCGAAAACGATGCCCCTTGAACTTCTTCAAGGTCCCTAAGTTAGTTACCAATTTATTTAATAATTCTATTTTAGTGCACACAATCTTGTTCATATGGTAATTTACTATAAGCTGTTCATATGAAGCTAGAAGGGATTGTGGGATCAAATCCGTTTGCAATTCCTTGTGCATGGTCATGCCGAGCTTCTCAAGCTTCTCTAAGTCCTTTATCATGGTCAAACCATGATCATGGACAGACTGTCCATCGCGCATCTTTTGCCTTGAAGAGCCTCTTGGACACTTCAAAACATGCTGCGCGACTCTGATCGCCATACAACTCTTGCCGGTGATTTAATATGTCCCTGGTAGTCTTCATGTTCTCATACTGGCATTGTAATGCATTGGACATGGATGCCATTGTGCAGCACCTAACTTTATTGTCATTGTTCGTCCACTTAACAAGCGTCTTACGCTGATCAGTGATCGGACGGATTGGTAACATGGGGATTCCATGGTCTAGCATATACCCGAATTTCTCACAATTCAAAACTATTTTTTGAAATTTACTGAGCCAATCTTTATAATTGGATTTGGTCAAACGGTTGTTCTATAGGATATGAGTTAAGAGTCTAGAAGCTGACTTTATAATCCTTAGAGAGTAAAGATTCTAGTTAGACTTTTGTACTTGATCCTAATCTGTTCTAAGGTCTTTTAGAACAAATGTAACTCCTACTATTTTCTCGAATTTCTCACACTCCCCTGGTAGGAAAACGGAAATCCCACACGACTAGGGTTTCTAGTGGGTACTGCGGTCCCATCGATTTACATGCCACCTCACCTAACAGTTATTGGTGACACATAGATTGATGAATGTACAACTCTTGTACAATGCTTCTCAAGCATGTTGCAGTGCAACTTGGTCTCTAAGCCATGAAGACCTCACCTAACAGTTATTGGTCCCATTTCTTAGTTAAGTCAGACCCACCGTATAACTGTAGGAATAAAGTCGTCATTGGGTCCTCACCTAACAGTTATTGGTGCCCAACCTCACCTTTACCCTACAACATCTCATGTCTATAGAGAGGTCCAGCCCTCCAATGCAACTTGACCACTGTATCCAGCCGAGACAAATCAACATCAGAAAGGCCTTAGCAGCTCTACTACAGTGGAAGACCTATTGACTTAATATTGGTTAATCAGGTCTTAGTGTTTGCAACTTGAGCTCTTCATAAGAGGTAATCGAACAATTGGCCAGGTAAGCAGGTGGGAGGCTCCCCTTACTCAGAGAGTAAGGTCCTAATTAAGTAACCACCTTTCATGCTTTCCTAGACACCAATTAGATCAATTAGTCTAATATGACTTGCTCATGCTGGTTCACTCTCGACTTGATTGAGGAGGTTTTAATTTAGGTCTCAATTAGGTTTGTTACATCACATGTAAACCTATCTACCCGGCTTTCATTCACATCACATGCAAACGGCACATCACAGGCAGTTATAATCGCAGCATCAAAATAAAGCTAAACTTTAAATAGGTGATGATCATGGATTCTAATTAGGTCGTATTACAAGCACATGCACGTCAATCGATCAATTGGTCTTCAACTCTTGAATTGGTTCCAAGCCTCCTTGATTCGATCCTTGACCAACTCTTGATCCAATCGCCATCAACCGCTTAGACCCCTGCTCATCTCATGCATCATCTTCGATTTGATCGTTGACGTACATCACATCACAGAAATACAACCAGATATAAAAATAAAAACAAAAATAAATTAATCTCCCTTTTAGGAGGCACGCAGGCCTCTCAAAATATTAAATAAGATGCATGCAAGCATCTGAAAAATTACATGACATTACAGATCACATCGCAGGTCATTACATTTGATACCAAAAGGGTTTGAATCCTATGATCATCACCACATGCAGCAATTATAATTTTCAGATCTGAAAACTAACTAATTATCTCATAACATAGGTTGCTGATCATGCTAATCATGATTCTAAACTTTGTAATCTCATTAACAATGCAATTAGAATCATCATCTTATCATATAAAAATCAGCATGCAAAAATCAGCACCCTAGAAAAAATCTGCATGCTGAAAATTTTCAGCATGCATAATCTTTCAATTTTCAGATCTAATAAGCCTAATAATAATTAATCCTTATCTTAATCTACGATGCCTAGGCTCTGATACCACTGTTAGAATACCTCGATCATGCCGCTGAAATTTTAAAAAATTCAGATGCAGCGGAAGAGGCATGCGTGGGATCAACCGTTCATCGCATGAACGTTGTTCAAAAACCGTTCGTAGATAGATAAGGATTAAAAACTTTTAAAATCTTTAGAAGATTAGATTTTCACCTTGTGCGGGTAGATGATAACCGCAAACTGAAGTTCGTGGTTTAGGATGAAGGTTCGCTTGAAGCCGTTCAAGTGCCCGGCCTCTACGGGTATCCACACGAAGCAGAAACCGATCAAAGCTTCCTTGTCTCCCCAGGGTGCTAGCTCCCTTACAGAGACAACTTTGGATGGCTGATTTCTTCTCTTTCAATCAACCCTTGATTGTGCTTGAGAGGAGGAAGAAGAAGGATGGATAAAGAGAAGCGGAACGAAGCCTGCAGCCTTCTTTTATTCTCCCTGCGTTGGAAGGAGGAAGAGGAGGAGGAGGCCGCCACCCTTCTTCTTCTTTTGCTCATGCCTGCGGCTGAATCAAGGAGAGGGGAGAGAGAGGCCACGGCTGCAATGAGGAGAGCATCACATACATTAGGGCGTCAGCCCCCTTTCACCTCCTTATAAAGCATCTAGGGCTCCTACAAGTTAGGAGCCCTAGACTTTTTTCCAAGAGGGGCGCCGGCCCGTCTTGTGTTGCCGCACCAATGAAGCAAAGGAGGAGGGTCTTGAGCCCCTCCTTCTTGTGTTGCCCTAATCCTCATCTAATGAGGATTGGGAGCCCCTAATGTGGTTTAGCCCTAATCCAATTAGGGTTTAACCAAATCATGAATCAATTGGGTTCAATCTATACTAGTCCTAATCCAATTAGAACTTGAGTGAACCATGACTCAATTGAACTCTTCAATCCTAACCCAATTAGGAGTCATGTTGATTCATTAGATTAATAATTAATTAGGACTTAAGAAATCCTAATCAAATTAGGACTTATTTAATTTTAGTCCTAATCCAATTTGGACTCTAATTTGAATCCGAAGTCCTAATCCGATTAGGACTCTAGAAATCCTACTCCAAGTAGAAATCCAATTTTAATCCAAAACTCCTAATCTAATTAGGATTGTAGGAATCCTACTCCAACTAGGATTCCCAGTCCTACTCCAACTAGGATTCCCAGTCCTAATCCAATTAGGACTCTAAGAATCTGTTGCCCAAGGTGACAACCCAAGAGGGGGGGTGAATTGGGTTTTCTAAAAATTATGTTCCCTAATTTTTACTTTGAATAGAATGCAGCGGAATAATAAGATGTTATTTACTTAAGCTCTAGGCAATTACAAGTAAAGCAGTGGAAAATTAAGCTAGAGCAATTATACTATGGCTTTAGGGTGCAATTGATCTAAAATTAACTTTTAGTTATATGATCAATTTTAATCTATGTGTATGGTAAGAATGGAGTGGAAGCTAAGCAAATTCTAAACAATCACTTATAACTCTATAGAAAACAAAGCTAGAGATATTACACAATCAAGCATGAATGTAAGGCATGAAATACAAGAGATAAGGCATCACAAACACAAAGATGTATAGTGGTTCGGTGCACCCCAGCACCTACATCCACTCCCCAAGACCTCTTGGGAATTTCACTATAATCCTTCAGATTACAGTCGGTTGTTTTACAAGCTCACAACCCAACTTGTTGTTTTGCGAGATCACAACGAATTCGGTCGGTTTTCACAGGCTCACCGACTAGAACCAACCGATTGTTTTCACGGGCTCACAATCCAACCCAGTTGGTTTTTCCAAAGGCTCACCAACCACAACCTTACAACGATTGTTTTCCGGGTTCACAATCAACCCAGTTGGTTTTCCCAAAGGCTCACCAACCACAACCTTACAAAGTTGGTTTTTCCTTTGGCTCACCAACAAACCTTAACCCCTTAATTCAATCCCTTGATTGAATCAAGTTACAAGATAATAGAGCAAGAGTTTAAATCAAATACAAGCTTCTCAAATAAGCAAAATATAGCAAATATAAATAAGTAAAGTAAAGAGATGAAGCCCTCAAACAAATTTGTAGATGGAGGAACTCGGCTTCTTCTTTACTTGACCCTCTTCTGTTTTTGCACGAAGTAGAGGATCACCGAGGCAGCACACGGATGGAGAGGAAGCTTTGGGATTCACTTGGATGCTCTTCTTCTCTCTATTTTACTTTGAATGGCCCTTTTGTGCTTATGGGAGATTTTTCTTGTAATCTCTTTGAAATCTCTTCCCTAAATGTTCTCTCCCACTTCCATACTCTCTTTCCTAGCTCTCCTCTTGATTTTATAGCTTTAGAGGGAGTGGAAACAAAAATCTAGCCGTTAGAGACAAAAATAGAGCCGTTGGAATCAAGAAAAAACTAGCCGTTATGCCTCCCAGCGTGCTGGAGTCAACTCGGCTGAAGTAGGAGTCGACTCGGCTGAAACAGGAGTCACTTGTGAATAGTAGTCTGTCGGCACTGTAGCTGGGAGTCGGCTCCGCACTGTAGCACTGAAGTTGGAGTCGACTCGAGATCACTGTAGCGCTGAAAATCAACTTTCTGTTTTTTTGTTTGTTCTCAGTCGGAGTCGACTCGTAGAGTATCGGAGTCGACTCGATTACTGTTTCTTGAAACTCTAGAGTGCCAGAGTCGACTCTAAACTTCCCGGAGTCGACTCGAGGACTATTCTTTTGAATCTTTCTTTGAATTTGCTCCTTCAACTTGAATCCTTTGAACTTGAAACTTGGGCCAATGAAGTGAAGCTTTCTTCCAACTTTTTTTTGAGAGCTTTTGAGGCCTTCTTGTATTTTTCCAACTTGCTATGTTCCTTGCAAAATAAATTATCTTTCTTCTTGCAACACAAACATTAGTAATTATACTTCAAGGTTTTGTGATCATCAAAATCAATCTTTAACTCAATCTTTGGGTCATCAGTCTCCCCCTTTTTGATGATGACAAAACTTGGAGTATGTGCAATATAAAATATATTGTGTTCTAGAACTATTGCATAGCTAAGTTGCATGAAGTAGAAAACATATATATTTAAAACATACTTCATGATAATGCTTTAAATTTAATCAGCTTAACACAATCAACATATTTCAATTTAAGCTGATTTGTATTCAATTCAAAACATAAAGCATTATGAGCATATAATCAGATATTTCTCCCCCTTTTTGACAACATCAAAAAGGTTGTAATATAATGAAACATTAAGCACAAAGATAAGATTACTCAAATATGTCTTTTTCTTTTTGTACTCTGATTTGTATGTCAAATTATTGCAAGAATATGAATCATATAACTCAAGGCAATAATGTTAGAAAAAGATTAATGAGCATAGATCAGAGCCAATTATAATGAGAACACATCGAATGTGGTTCCAAAGATAGTTTTCAAATCAAGTGTAGGTGGAAACTTTCTTAAGTTAATTCAAGAAGTACCACAAATAATATTCAAGAAAAGCACGAATGGAAATCTGACCTCTCTTCAATAATAAGTATGAAAGCTTGTTCATTTAAGATCTTTTGCCCAATATATTAAGTATGATTGCAAAGTTCTTTTATGGTATAAAAATATTGTGGCATAAATACCAAAATATGAATTCATGCATTTTATGATATATCTTAGAATATACATAAAGTTCAAAGCTTTGAAGGTTCTTTTAAAGCTCTTTTAAAGACTTTATTCTTTTATTCCTTAAAAAATAAGCACAATTTGATACATAAAAATATGAATTGGCACAAAATTGAAGTTCTAAAAAACAAGCCAATTAGGACTCATTAGTGAATTCCAAAATAGATTTTCTGAGAGATACTCAAGAAAATTCAACACATTATTCTCCCCCTTTTTCATTAAGTTAGAGGCTCTTAAGATCAACTGTTTGAATTGCAATTTGGTTCATGATTTATGTATAAGATATATTAACCAAATAACAAGCCTCAAGGTGTATCATAAAGATTTTTAGATTTAAATTTCAGATGATACATATTGGAGAGTATTAGGATCACTTTTCATTTAGTATTCTTTCTCTCTCCTTTAGTTATAGATTTATGCGATTAAGTTCCATAAGACCTCTCCTTCTGAAATTTTCTTTCTCCCCCTCAATTGATCATTCCATTTAAGAGTTTAGAATTTGAAGATAATGTTCAATAAAATTGTCAATCTCAAAAAAAAAAAATATATTTTCTATAAGTTTCAGCGTATTTTCATAAGACTCAAGGTTTGAGATAAGACAACCTTTATAGAACTCATCTCAAGGTATAAACTTATAATTAAAGCAAGTCTTGCCATATAAGGAGGTTCATCAAAATCAATCCATAAAAATCAAGGTATGCATCAAATTAAAGTAATTTTTAGGATAAGATACTGAATATCTAAAGCTCCTCCTCAAAAGATGCATTCCTCTTTAATCATTCTTTTCTTTTGTTGAATTTCAGATTGTAATGACAAGTGTGAATAAAACTAAAATTCTATGATATCGAGAATGTAAAGTGATCTAGAATTATTCAAAATTTATAGCAATCACTCTTTTTAATCTTTCAAGAACAAGTTATGCTTCCTCTTAATTTTTGAGAAAATGTACTGAAATATTAATCAGAAAATGATTCATTTGAAGCTCAAATTCTTTCAAAAGCATTTACATTTTCTTTCTTTTAAGAATCATTTGAGTGAGCTGAAATATTTCTAGACTTAAGATCATTCACTCTTTTAATAATATATATATATATTTTGATGGAAGTCTTTAATGATGTAGGAGAGAGAAAAACCTATAGATGATCATTGAAGTATATATAGTTATAGAACTCAATTTCTTAATCATAGTTTTTCAGCAATGTATACATGAAGCACAATAAATCTTTTTAATATCAAAATAAAATCATATATTTAAAAATATTTGTTTGCAATTAAGATCATTGAAAGACACATCATTTGGACCAATATTAGTACACTTTAAAGATAAGAGATGATATGTTTCGGATGCGTATCGGAGCAATCAACCAAGGCATCAAAATTAATTCTATTTTTCTTACATTAAGAATTTATTTAAAAATTATATTGAGTTTAAGCTTTTATACAAAATCAGATTCTGAATTACATAAGGATTTTCAATAGAGGCTTTCAAAATCATAATTTGAGATATGTATCTTCCACATTGTAGCTCATCTTAAATCATTACGATTGAAAACATATATTTCAAACATATAAGGGCATATTCAGAATATTTGTATTTATGTTGAGTTTTGGTATGAATTAGAACATTATATACCAAAATTAGGCAAGTTGAAAGATAAAACAAAATCAATTCATTTTGCCTAAATAGAGATATACTTCTCTTCTCCTTTTTACAAATTTATTCAACTTTCAGATTTCAAAAATGATTGTGAACGACAAATCTAAAATTTCTTTTTAATAATACCATAAAATAACTTCATACAGTATTTCAAACATTCAATCAAATTATCCAAGCATGGAACATTACAAAATATTGAGAATCCATAATTCAGAACATCATGCCACATGCAAAATATATCATGTGTTAAGTCATGCATTAAAATATTAAGAAAAAGCATGTCAAGGATCAAAATCAATTCTTTTCAAATAAACTCTCCCTATTTAAATATAATTTTGCACTGATTTCATCCTTAAAATGTGTTTTCAAGTGATTAAAAATTTGACTTGATTCTTCTTATATACTTTCATTTACTTTGTCTTTCATTTTTACTTTCTTATGCTCTATACTCTATTTGCTCCCTATCCGGTGGAGTTGGAAGGGGCACGAGGTACTACCACTAGCCTCCCTCTTGTGCCGTCCCTAATATACCCTATACCGAATAGTTGGGTCAAATAGTGCCGGGTACTACCACTAGCCTCCCCATTGGCACCATCCCTATGATGAGCAATATAGAAAGGTTAAAATATTCACTTCAAATTCTCTCTATTTAAGTGTAATTCATTACGGATTTTATCCTTCCAAAAGAATGCTCACACAAGTCTCACAAATGTGCCGAATATATTATGCTTGTTTTGTTTTTTCTTAAGATTGGAGTATTTGCCTTTACTTAGATTTTACTTCTCTTAAATAATATCAATTTTCTTTTCTTTATCTCTCTCTCTTTTTGTTATTCTCAAGTAATTTACATGAAGAGCAGAATAAAGAAATAATCTTATGTATCATATAGATGTATATCATGCAAACAGCATTTTCATTATGCTCAAGAATTCATAGCTTCTCACAAGTCATTTTAAATCAACATTTTAAGCATATACTTGTGTATTTCATGGTTATGATATAGTTAAAGAAATATTTTAGTTTGAGCAAACCATGAAACAATTTCTAAAAGCATAAATCAATTAATACATATATGGACATGATATCAAAAGATTAATAATTAAAGATTTCAATCATGCCATAATAAGATTTAAGTTATTGACTTTGCTCAGCTAATTTATGAGAGAGGTATCTAAAATTACCGATACATTCTGCATTCTTCAAGTCAAATACCTACTAGATTTCTTATGTGTAAACTTTTGGCTGAAGAAGGTCCTCTCTCTTATTTGCATGTGAATGTATATTGTATCTTACGTGGAGGTGTCCTTCAAGTTGAAATCTCTCATTTTCTTGCTCAAGGATCCTGCAAACTCCTTTTCTTTCTTGAAAGAAAGTCATTAGTTTCTTCAAGATACAAAACATTCATCCAACATATTTTTAACTAGATGACTCAATATAAGATATGACAATAGTTGAATGTTGAGTCACTTTACTCAAGAGATTGCCTAAATATAAGCAAGTACATATCACTTGAACTAAAGAGATAGTTTCATTAACCAAGATGGTTCAAGGACAAGCATATGAGGCAATAGAAAGATTCATCAAGATCAAATCAACTTATTTTCAAAATCAATTTAGCTTAGATTCTATTTGCTTAAGATAATTATCAATAAGGCATGCTAGCTAAGTTTTGATCAAATTGCCTTAAACAATTATTTCTATCAAAATTCAGATTATGATTCATTTGTTATCAATAAAATATGATTCATTAGAGTTAGATAGAAGTCTTGCACAAGGGCACATAATGAGCATACAATCTGGTCTACTGGCTGTATGATAATACAGTTATTCTATCATGCTTCAATACAGCTTTAAAATAATAGATCTACATTGCTCATCTTTTTCAAATTCTACAAGATGGGATTATAGACATACCTTCTTCATGCCAATCTTCTATAAGAGTTTTCTTGTGGACTAACTTTGGTCAATGAAGATCACCTTCCTTGTTTATCTTAATTTGGAGTTCGAGAAAAAAAAATGTTAATTCATTCATTACACATATTTCAAACTCACTTTGCATGAGCTTAGTAAAATCTCCATATAAATCTTCACTAGTAGAACCAAAGATGATGCCATCAATGTATGCTTTGAGCAAGCAAGATATCACAAATTCTTCCTTTTTAATGTATAGATTTATCATTATTACTTTTTATCAAAAGGTTACTCAAGCTTTTATATATCATGCTTTTGATGCTTGTTCCAAATCACATATTGCTTTATCATATTTGTAATGAGTGTTTTCAAATAAGGTGGTTATTTTACATAGATCTTTTTTAATAAAATAACCACATAGGAGTGCATTCTACACATTCATTTGACAGAATATAAAGCTCATAAAGCAAGCAAATGATAATGGTGATCTTTACTTCTCATCATGCAAGAATTTCATCGAGATCTATTTCATCTTTTCTTGATTTAGTCTTTTAGTAGTTATCAATTTTTCTTCATTAAGTGCATTTCCTAATTATTAACAAATTTTCAGATTATTAACAAATTTTCAGATTGTTATATGTAAAAGATTAACCATATACATATATAATTTGATTTTAGTATCTTGATAATAAATCATTAGTCTCATAAAGAATAAAATAAATTGATATTTCTACAACTAGAATCTTTTCATTGAATGTTCTATATGCATTGCTTGATGAATGATATCCAAAGAAATATCTTTATCTGATTTGGCATTATTTTCAAAAGATTATATCAAGCATAGCATATACTACTGAAAAATATGAAAGATATGCAATAGATCATTTTTTATTTTTCAGAAGATCAAATGGAGTTTTCATCAAAAAATAGATCTAATAGAAACCATATATATGACAAGCAATGATGATAGCTTTTAAAAAAATCATTTAAGTAGATGACTATCATACAACATTGCCTTTTTCATTTCATCAAGAATTCTATTAATCCTATTTCACTTATGGTGTTCTTGGTGCAGAAACAATTGTATTCAATATTATTTTCTGTGCACAGCAAAATTGGTTTTCAAAACTATGCCATGATACTTCTTTATTTTTATAGTTTGCAAACCTTTTTCATCTGAACCCTTTTTGTGAGTTTGTGCCAATATAGAAAATATTTCAATTTGAGTGCCAAGAACAAAACTAATGTAAGCTTTTGAAAATTTAGTAATGGAAACAACATCTTTAGATTTAGAAATTGATTTTTGTTTGTTTCTTTAGTTAACATGAATAGTAAACTTTGACCTTTCAGAAGATACTCTAAGTAAGCCAATGGCAAGGTCTTTTGAGATTAAATACATACTAGCATGAGTTGATTTTATATGCCAAAGATGGTTTCTTTAATCTTGGTATTCATAGTGCATATATTCAAAGGTATACCAAGTACACATTTTCATATCTATGATCGATAAACAATAATGCCATGGATAAAAACTCTCAATCAAGCATATAGAGAATTCATAGATTTATTCTTAATAAATTGATTAATCATTTAGCAACTTATCCAATAGTGAGTAAAGTATACTATAAAATGAAGTGATTTGATTATATTCCCAAAAGTAATTTCTATATCACAAAATTGATCAATACTTGCAATTCATATTTTAATCAAATACTAAAGCAAAAATAATGATGAGATGCAAGGATTACTGATTTCATTATTATTATTTTTTAATTACTTTTCATAAGTATATTTCAAGTTTCATTTTTTTTGACGTGTGTCTAGAACACCCATTTGTATGAAAGTTCTATTTGTTCCATAGGTATCTTGGCACACCTACATCTACATCCTCATATTTTCATTTTGGGTACCCAAGCTTGCTTGGGTCCTTGAGAGTTAGGACATATGGTTCCTTTTGGAACCCAAATTTGTTTAATTATAATAACTTTACCACTTGATTTAATTATGTTAGAACGATAGGTAAAGTTGTTATGCCCATTCATTTCATGTTTGAAATAAGTTATCTTATTTAATGGTTTGCTTGGTGAATTGATAACCTTTTTCTCTAGAGATTTATTGTTAAGTAAAGGAGTCAAGCCAAGTTTTGATTTATCATAAGCAACATATTGGCTTTCAAACATCATTTTTAATCTTTCTGAACTTACAGTGAATTTGTTAATAAAAGATTTTAATTGGTTAATTTCTTTACTTAAATTTTGATTTTCTTTAATTAAACACTGATTTTTTTGAATCAATTATTCTAAATTTAACCTTAAGCTTTTATTTTCAGAATTTAGTTTATCTTGCATCTCATCACTAGAATTTCTTTCTTTTAAAATTTTCAGATTTAGTTTCTTAAGATTTTTATTCTTTATAGCTAATTTTCTACATTCACCATACAAATCATGAAAAGCATTTAATAATTCATCATAAGGGAATTCTTCTTGAGAATCATTTGATGTAAAAGTAGATTCAGATTTTACCTTATCTTCTTGTGCCATAAAGCACAAGTTAGTTACCTTTTGTAGTTTTTTGGAGCTGAACTGCCTCGGAGTCGACTCGGATCGTTTTGGAATCGACTCGGCTGACTTGGGAGTCGACTCTAGAGCGCTTGGAGTCGACTCGGCTCTCAGAGTCCTCGAAGTTGGTTCTTTGCCTTTTAGTCTTGCTTTCTTCTGAGAGTCGACTCGGACGTAACTAGGAGTCGACTCGCCAAACTTCGGAGTCGACTCGTAACATTCTGGAGTCGACTCGGTTGCAGGGTCTGAAATACATCGTTCTGTATTTCTTCTGTTACCTTTAGGAGTCGACTCGAAAACGTCGGGAGTCGACTCGGCAACCATCGGAGTCGACTCGAACCTTTCTGGAGTCGACTCGCTGACAGGGTCTAAAAATCTGAGTCTCTGCCTTTCAGACTGTTTTCTTCTAGGAGTCGACTCGGACAAACTGGAAGTCGACTCGGCTGATAAGGGAGATTCTGCAGTTTCACTGTTAGTATGTAATTGAAGCACATGTGAGCTAAGCTGAGATTTATCATAAATATTTTTTAAAGTATCCCAGATTTCTTTAGCAGATAAGCATGCAGAAATCTTATTAAATATAGTTTCATGGATAGCACAATATAGTATATTCATTGCATTATCATTCAATTGTGCTAAGTCTTTTTCATTAACAGTTTGAGAGAGTGTGTGAAGATCATTTATTATGATATTCCATAAATAATAGTTTTGTGATTGAATAAAAATGCGCATGCGTGCTTTCCAATATGTGTAGTCTATGCCAGTAAATAGTGGAGGTCTATCAATTAATTGTTCCTCTTCTAGAAAACTATCTATTTGAGTTGTCATGATCTTTGGCTCTGGATTGTGAGATCAACAATTAACTTTAGAGCACCTGCTCTGATACCACTTGTTGCCCAAGGTGACAACCCAAGAGGGGGGGTGAATTGGGTTTTCTAAAAATTATGTTCCCTAATTTTTACTTTGAATAGAATGCAGCAGAATAATAAGATGTTATTTACTTAAGCTCTAGGCAATTACAAGTAAAGCAGTGGAAAATTAAGCTAGAGCAATTATACTATGGCTTTAGGGTGCAATTGATCTAAAATTAACTTTTAGTTATATGATCAATTTTAATCTATGTGTATGGTAAGAATGGAGTGGAAGCTAAGCAAATTCTAAACAATCACTTATAACTCTATAGAAAACAAAGCTAGAGATATTACACAATCAAGCATGAATGTAAGGCATGAAATACAAGAGATAAGGCATCACAAACACAAAGATGTATAGTGGTTCGGTGCACCCCAGCACCTACATCCACTCCCCAAGACCTCTTGGGAATTTCACTATAATCCCTCAGATTACAGTCGGTTGTTTTACAAGCTCACAACCCAACTTGTTGTTTTGCGAGATCACAACGAACTCGGTCGGTTTTCACAGGCTCACCGACTAGAACCAATCGATTGTTTTCACGGGCTCACAATCCAATCCAGTTGGTTTTTCCAAAGGCTCACCAACCACAACCTTACAACGATTGTTTTCCGGATTCACAATCAACCCAGTTGGTTTTCCCAAAGGCTCACCAACCACAACCTTACAAAGTTGGTTTTTCCTTTGGCTCACCAACAAACCTTAACCCCTTGATTCAATCCCTTGATTGAATCAAGTTACAAGATAATAGAGCAAGAGTTTAAATCAAATACAAGCTTCTCAAATAAGCAAAATATAGCAAATATAAATAAGTAAAGTAAAGAGATGAAGCCCTCAAACAAATTTGTAGATGGAGTAACTCGGCTTCTTCTTTACTTGACCCTCTTCTGTTTTTGGACGAAGTAGAGGATCACCGAGGCAGCACACGGATGGAGAGGAAGCTTTGGGATTCACTTGGATGCTCTTCTTCTCTCTATTTTACTTTGAATGGCCCTTTTGTGCTTATGGGAGATTTTCCTTGTAATCTCTTTGAAATCTCTTCCCTAAATGTTCTCTCCCACTTCCATACTCTCTATCCTAGCTCTCCTCTTGATTTTATAGCTTTAGAGGGAGTGGAAATAAAAATCTAGCCATTAGAGACAAAAATAGAGCCGTTGGAATCAAGAAAAAACTAGCCGTTATGCCTCCCAGCGTGCTGGAGTCGACTCGGCTGAAGTAGGAGTCGACTCGGCTGAAACAGGAGTCACTTATGAATAGTAGTCTGTCGGCACTGTAGCTGGGAGTCGGCTCCGCACTATAGCACTGAAGTTGGAGTCGACTCGAGATCACTGTAGCGCTGAAAATCAACTTTCTGTTTTTTTGTTTGTTCTCAGTCGGAGTCGACTCGTAGAGTATCGGAGTCGACTCGAGCACTGTTTCTTGAAACTCTAGAGTGCCAGAGTCGACTCTAAACTTTCCGGAGTCGACTCGAGGACTATTCTTTTGAATCTTTCTTTGAATTTGCTCCTTCAACTTGAATCCTTTGAACTTGAAACTTGGGCCAATGAAGTGAAGCTTTCTTCCAACTTTTTTTTGAGAGCTTTTGAGGCCTTCTTGTATTTTTCCAACTTGCTATGTTCCTTGCAAAATAAATTATCTTTCTTCTTGCAACACAAACATTAGTAATTATACTTTAAGATTTTGTGATCATCAAAATCAATCTTTAACTCAATCTTTGGGTCATCAGAATCCTACTCGAAGTAGGATTTGTGTTTAAGTCCAATTAATTAATTTTCTTTGTTCCTTCTTCAACTAAATATCAATCTAATTGATTACTTGTGATTCCTAATCACGATTCAACCATCGGATCGGTCAATACTTCTAGTGTGTGTGACCCCATAGGTTCTACTCTGACCGGTAGTGAGATATATTATGATCTCTATCACAATATCATTGAAAACTCCTTTCAATGGATTGGAACGATTCCAACTCTACTCATTAGGATTTATCGATCATCGAGATAATCCCTGTGAGTCCCACCATCCACCAGTGATACCTAGCAGCATGTAGTGGCTACCCAGTAGAATAGAATGATGAACCTCTAGGTGCAGTTATCATGTGATACAGTCCTACTATCGTGGATCCCTACAGGACGGAGGTCATAGATAACTCGTCAAACCCCTTCGTCTGTCATATGTCAAGATTTATTTGACTCGAGTTCGTTAGTGGAAAACTCTTTCTCCACTTTATATTACTGCCCTGGCCAAGGTCTTAGAACTCAGTCTAACAAATCACATAGGATCACTCCTCTTCTATCAAGGTCGATAGATTCCATGTGAGTGCATACCCTACTCCTATAGTGAACTTACTGCAGCCAATCTACACTACAAGGACCCATATGACTAGAGACCATGTATACGTGTAGTCAAACTACAATAACCTCACTGTAAGTAGCTGAAGCACCGCAGGTCAAAGGACCAGTCATACTACTGCAACATCAAGCAAGTCACTGACGAATGGATAGACATCCAAGTGACTTCTTGTCTTGGTCACGCTCCCTTGTTCTCTAACAAGCACCTGCACTATCACTTCAGTGTCCCTACACTGTGGACTCAAGTCTCGTCCATCCAGAAGGAAAGTGATCTGTGCACTGATCGGATCGATCACCGTCCTCGTGATGATCCATTGATCAGGAGCATTTAGAAATTAATCACCAATGATACATGGCTCAAATTCTCAACTCTTGAGAATATGCATCATCATCTTATTAATTTCTTGGACGATTCATAGACACATAAATAATATGAATGAAAAGTATGCCCATTTATTAATCAATAATAATAAAGTCAAGTACCAAATTATGTCCTAGAATTAATAATGTGTTAGCCAGATTGGCTTCTAGGGCATACTTCTAACACTAAGTCCATCCGTCTACAAGCCAAATTTCATATCATATTATTTTTTTATCTATATGACTAATTGGACAGAACTTGGTGTCTCCCAGCTCCCATCTCACGAGGGAAAAGAAAATCTCAGCCAAGCCACTTGGTGCCTCTCCCATGATCCAAGCCGCCCGCGTCCGCATCTTCAACGCCATCATCTCCGCGATTCCTCCCAGCTCCAGCCAGGATGCAAGCCGAGATCGCGTGCCAGCAGCCCACCTTCCGCTCCTTCCCAGCAACCAAAGAAGGAAGTTCTCACCGTGCCAGCCACCGTGCCAGCAACGCCCGGAATCCCATCGTCCCGAATCCACGCATCCCAGCTCATCCCACGCGCTTCCTTCCTTCCGCGACTGGTCCACCATCCACCGAGGCCAAGATCGGCTCCTCCCGAGATCTCGCAGCCGGCCGTGAAGCATCCCGAAGCCCCAGCGCCCGGATCTGCATCCCCACCTTCCGCGAGTGAGCCCAAGCATCAATCCAGCGGCCAGCCCCTCCTCTGCGATCCATCCCAGCAACTTCTTCCATTTCCAGCCGGCTGTGATCCTCCCGAGATCTCGCAGCATCACGTCCGCAATCTCCCGTCAATCCCGCGGCGGCCTCCAAGTGATCCCGTAATCGGCTCCTCCCAGCAGTCCGTGATCAACATTTCCCGAGATCCCAGGCGCCCGTTCTTCCTCCTCTCCATGTGGCTGATCTTTGGTGGGGACCTATAAAAGGGAGGGGAAAAGAAGAAGGAGGGTGTGCTCGGTTGGGGTGGAGGCCAAGAAATAGAGGAACCAAGGAAAGAGCTCTCGGTCGGCTGGTCCAAGGAGGAAGAAGAACCAAGAACAGAGTGCTCTGTTCTTGGAAAGAAAGAAAAAAAAAAAGAAAGATTAGTTTATGTCGAAGTCCCACCGTAGGAGAGGAAAGGATTTTCTCAGTTTTATTTTATTTTTCTATTTGCAGAAGAAAGGAGCATTAGGCTTCATCTTCAAGTTTTTTTTTTACTTTTTGTAATTTCTATTTTTTTTAGCAATCCATTAATTTTCTTTTTATGCAATTCGTGTCTAAGTTTTAATTTAATTTCTGCAATTTATCTTATGTGTTTTGAAATTCTTAGTTTTAAGATAACTCTGAAATTAGTCTTTGCTGTTTGATTGGCGATTTTAATTTATATTCTATTTTTAGAAATCGACCCCTACTCTGCATCAGATTTCAATTGCAAAGTTTTCTATCTTCCTTTTGTTTATTTTCAAATAAGAAAACATTCTCTGATAGACTATAGAATCATTCAACATTCTCAAAATAATGTTTTTTTTTCTTTTATCATTCAAAAATCGATTTTGAATCCGAGTGAACGTTTTAATTTTTATGCAACTCCAATCGCCTCCCTGTGGATCGACCTCTTACAACCACTATTCTTCGAGTAGAACAGGTAAGAGTAAATTAAATTTAAACTTTGTTTGTCGGTTCTAACAACGATCTTGTTACGGGGGAAATAAGCCGCCATGCCCCACGTGACCGGCACGCGCGCCCAGGAAGACTACGGCTGCCCTTTGATCCAACAATCCGACCCCGAGTCGGACATCCTCGGCTCCGCAGCCCGACCCCGAGTCGGCTGCCCTTTGATCCAGCGCTCCGACCCCGAGTCGGACATCCTCGGCTCCGCAGCCCGACCCCGAGTCGGCTGCCCTTTGATCCAGCGCTCCGACCCCGAGTCGGATATCCTCGGCTCCGCAGCCCGACCCCGAGTCGGCTGCCCCTTGATCCAGCGCTCCGACCCCGAGTCGGAGATCTCTTGATAACGACAGGCTATTCCCCAGAGGCACGCCGCGGCCTCCTGCTCCACTACTCCCTGCAACGGCTGTATCCGATGCTGCTCCACGATCTCCTGCATCAGCCGTACAAAGCGGAGCCCCACTATGCCCTGACGTGGCCGTACCCGGTGCTGCTCCACGACGCCCTGTAACGGCCATGTCAGTGGCCACACCATCGTGCCCCACGATAACGAACCCCCCTGAGAGACCCCCCAGCCAGGTATATATGCGGCTGGGGGGAGAAAGGGGGGGGTGAGCAATATCTCCCAGAGCACTCTCTTACTTGCGATTATCACCTCTCCTCCTCCTCCAATCTCCTCTGACTTGACCGTCGGAGGGCCATCACCACCCTGGTGGTGGTGCAAGGCTTGTTTGCAGGTTTCTTGGCGGAAGGTGGAGCGCAACCAACACCAACCAAGACAACTCAAACGGAACCCCGTTCACACCGCAGTGCCAATCGTTCTCGGTTTGGACCACCAGCAACAGTTGGCGCTAGAAGGAGGGCCGAATCTTAGAACGATCGTAATGGCACGGCGAGGTGGTCGTGGAGCTTCCAATGCTTCCGGTCGCGGAGCCTCTCGCGCCTCCGGTCGAGAGGCTGCTGCGTCCCCAACGCACTCTCAGCAGCACTCCACCGCCCCTTCTCCCATTCAGACGGTCGAAGCTGCTCAGTTCGACCAGCTAGCCCAGCAGGTTCGCACCCTCGCGGAGGCAGTGCAGAATCTGCAGGGTGTGATCTCTCGGGTGCCGCAACGGGCTCAGGAGCCGCTGCCCCCCGAGCACTCGCCTCTTCCTCACAACCCGCGCTCCTTCCTCTCCCATGGAGAGGAGCGCCGGCGCGAGGAGGATTCTCGAGTGCGGTCCATTCTGCCAGGACCTTCTCATCGGAGCTGTGCGGGGTACGAGAGGCGGACCCGGGCGCGTTCTCAGACACCCCAGTCCTCGAGGGGCCCGCACTCCAGTCGGTCCCCCTCGCGCCGCTCCTTGTCCCCCACCCACCGGTCGCGCTTCCTGGACCGGCGGGTGGACGATCTCCACAGACAGCTCCAGGTCCTGAAGGGCCACTCCAAAGATCCCTTCCTGACTTGGAGATCTCCTCCCAGCCGGCGCTTGCCTCGAGGATCCTGCGGACCCCGAACCCGCCGGGGTTCAAAATGCCGGCGATCGAACCCTACGACGGGGCGGCGGACCCGCGGGACCACGTGGAGAGTTTCAGGACTCTTATGCTCCTCCATGGAGCATCGGATCCGCTCCTCTGCAAGGCCTTCCCGGCGACCCTCCGTGGCCCGGCAAGGGCATGGTTCGCCGGCCTGGAGGCTAACTCCATCCAGTCCTTCGACCAGTTCACCCGCTTCTTCATCAGCCATTTCGCCGTCAGTAGCAGGCGGCGACTGGTCTCCGACTCCCTCTTTGATGTCCGGCAAAACGAGGGAGAAAGCCTGCGGGATTATCTCACCCGCTTCAACAAGGCTACACTGGAGGTCCGGAACCTGAGCCAGGAAGTGGCTCTCTCAGCCCTGAAGCGTGGCTTCCGGAAGGGCAGACTCACCTTCTCCCTGGACAAACGCCTGCCGCGGAGCTTCCCGGAGCTGTTATCTCGGGCAAACCAGTATGCAGACGCCGAGGAGGCAGCCTCCCACCGGAACAAGGAGGCCGCCGAGGCCCCTCTAAAGCTCGGGAAGAAAAGGCGAAAAGAGGCACCCCAGAGGAGGAGCCCGACGCCTCAACGCCGGCGCAGAAGCCCGTCACCAGCAAGGAACCACGGCGCCACACGCCCTCGTTCTCCGCACCGACGCTTCAACCGGTACACCCCACTCCTGGCCCCCCGGGCCCAGATCCTCATGGAGGTCAAGGGGCGGGAGGACCTCCCGGTCCCGAGGCAGATGAAGAAGATCCCTGGGAGGAGGCCTTCTCGGGCGTACTGTGAGTACCACCGAGACCACGGCCACGATACCGAAGACTGCTTCCAGCTTCGGGACGAGATCGAGGCTCTCATTCGCCGAGGGCGTCTCGGTCGATATGTAAACGACCGACGTCCCCCGGCAGACCCGCGTCCGGTCGACCCGGCCCCTCAGGAGCCTCGGGAGCAGAATCGACCCGTTGCGGGAGTGATCCACACCATCACTGGGGGCTGCTCTCGGCCCGTGAGGAACGCAGGGGGCTCGGCGGAAGCATCAGGAGTGGCCGTCGCGAAGAGGCAGCAGGTCGAAAATGTAATCGCTTTTTGTGATGAAGATGTAAAGGGGGTTCAGACTCCCCACGATGACGCCATGGTGATCTCTCTCACTATGGCGAACTATGATGTAAGGCGTGTTCTTGTGGATAGTGGAAGCTCAGCTGATATTTTGTATTACGAGGCCTTCCAAAAGATGAGCTTGTCCCGACAATTGTTGCACAAAACATCCACCCCCCTCATAGGATTCACTGGAGACGCTATCTCGGCCGAAGGTGTCATTGAGCTGCCTGTGACTGCGGGCGTTGCACCCGCAGAAGCCACGGTGCGACTCGGGTTCTTGGTCGTCCGTGTCCCCTCGGCCTACAACGCTATCCTCGGACGACCCGGACTGAACGCCCTTCGCGCGGTGGTTTCTACCTACCATTTGCTCATGCGGTTCCCCACGGCGGCCGGGATTGGAGAGGTCCGAGGTGACCAACCAACCGCACGGCAGTGTCTCCTAGCAACTCTCAAAGGGAAGAAGCCCATGGAGGCCCTAAGCGTCGAGTCCCTTGACGCCAGAGACGAAGTGGCCTTGCGGCACTGGGAGCCGGCCGAGGGCATAATCGAAGTTCCCCTCGAAGAAGGCCGCCCGGACCGCACGGTCCGGGTCGGTGCCAACCTCGACTTGGAAGCTCGGCTCCGGTTAGTGGAATTCCTCCGAGCCAATGCTGATGTGCTTGCCTGGTCGGCGGCCGATGTACCTGGGATCGACCCGGAGGTCATTTCTCACGCCCTCAACGTCGACCCGACCCACCGACCAGTAAAGCAAAAGAAGAGACACTGTGCCCCGGATCGGATCCGGGTGGTCGACCAGGAGGTAGACAAACTCTTGGAGGCAGGTTTCATAAGGGAAGTGAGCTACCCCGAGTGGCTGGCAAACATCGTACTTGTCCGGAAGGCGAGCGGGAAGTGGAGGATGTGCGTCGACTACACCGACCTGAACAAGGCGTGCCCCAAGGATAGCTTTCCGCTTCCGCGAATAGACCAACTGGTCGACGCGACTTCCGGATATCAGCTGCTGTCTTTCATGGACGCCTTCTCCGGCTACAACCAAATAATGATGGCTCCACAGGACGAGGAGAAAACGGCCTTCATAACAGACAGGGGGCTGTACTGTTACAAGGTAATGCCCTTCGGTCTGAAGAACGCTGGCGCTACTTACCAGCGCCTCGTCAATAAAATCTTCAAGGAGCAGATCGGCCGGAACATGGAGGTGTACGTGGACGATATGCTGGTAAAGAGCCGCCATGCGGATCCGCACATTGCCGATCTGGAGGAGACCTTCGCCACCTTGCGGAAGTTTCGTATGAAGCTAAACCCAGCGAAGTGCGCCTTTGGTGCTTCGGCCGGGAGGTTCCTCGGCTTCATTGTCAACCAGCGGGGGATCGAGGCCAACCCGGACAAAATCAAGGCCATCCTAGATATGTCCCATCCGACCAAAGTGAAGGAGGTTCAGGAGCTCGCTGGGAGGGTCGCCGCGCTCGGACGATTTGTGGCAAAATCGGCCGAACGCTGCCAACCGTTCTTCAAGGTGTTGAAGCGCCCGAAAGACTTTCTCTGGACGGCTGAATGTCAAGTGGCGTTCGACCAGCTCAAGGAGTACATGGCGTCTCCTCCCCTGCTGTCCAAGCCGCAAGAGGGGGAGATGCTCTACCTTTACCTGGCGGTCTCCCCAACCGCAGTCAGCGCAGTACTGGTTCGGGAAGAGGCAAAACTTCAGAAGCCCGTGTACTACACCAGCCGAGTCCTCCGGGATGCCGAGACGCGGTACACGAAGGCTGAAAAGATCGCCTTCGCGCTGCTGACTGCGACCAGGAGGCTTCGCCCCTATTTCCAGGCTCATTCTGTCACCCTTTTGACCGATCAACCACTGCGGCAGATCCTCAGCAATCCTGAGAATGCGGGACGGCTGGTGAAGTGGGCAGTAGAACTTGGTGAGTTCGACATCCGCTACCAGCCCCGGCCCGCCATCAAGGCCCAGGTGCTCGCGGACTTTCTCGCTGAGTGCACTGTGCAGGAGACGGAACCTAGGCCGCCGGAAACACCCAGCCTCGATCTCCCGATCTGAACTTGGTGATGCCCTCCTTCTAGCGCCATTTGTTGCGGGATTTTCACCCCGGCAACAGCCTTAGTCCCAACCGAGCCGAGCAGAAAGAGACCGCGTCCCCCACGAGGTATTGTCCGCTTTGGGCGCTCCGGTCCGCGCGTCCAGCGCTGACGGAGGGAGACGTTTCCGGCCCGCGCGTCCAGCGCTGACGGGGGGATTGCCCTCACGGTTTTGTCCCACAAAAGGGCCCTCGTGAGGAAAAGGCTTCGCCCTCCTCATTATAAGGCACGGAACCTTTCCGCTCTAGCCGATGTGGGACTAAATTCAAGGCCCCCTCCCCCCCCACAACATAGCCCCCCAGCGGGAAGGTTCCGGCCAGGTTTTACCCCAACGGGCCCCCACAGTCCTGGAGGGTAGTCAATGGAGAGAGGAGGCTGGCCCTTCCTCTAGCGCCAACTGTTGCTGGTGGTCCAAACCGAGAACGATTGGCACTGCGGTGTGAACGGAGTTCCGTCTGAGTTGTCTTGGTTGGTGTTGGTTGCGCTCCACCTTCCGCCAAGAAACCTACAAACAAGCCTTGCACCACCACCAGGGTGGTGATGGCCCTCCGACGGTCAAGTCAGAGGAGATTGGAGGAGGAGGAGAGGTGATAATCGCAAGTAAGAGAGTGCTCTGGGAGATATTGCTCACCCCCCCTTTCTCCCCCCAGCCGCATATATACCTGGCTGGGGGGTCTCTCAGGGGGGTTCGTTATCGTGGGGCACGATGGTGTGGCCACTGACATGGCCGTTACAGGGCGTCGTGGAGCAGCACCGGGTACGGCCACGTCAGGGCATAGTGGGGCTCCGCTTTGTACGGCTGATGCAGGAGATCGTGGAGCAGCATCGGATACAGCCGTTGCAGGGAGTAGTGGAGCAGGAGGCCGCAGCGTGCCTCTGGGGAATAGCCTGTCGTTATCAAGAGATCTCCGACTCGGGGTCGGAGCGCTGGATCAAGGGGCAGCCGACTCGGGGTCGGGCTGCGGAGCCGAGGATATCCGACTCGGGGTCGGAGCGCTGGATCAAAGGGCAGCCGACTCGGGGTCGGGCTGCGGAGCCGAGGATGTCCGACTCGGGGTCGGAGCGCTGGATCAAAGGGCAGCCGACTCGGGGTCGGGCTGCGGAGCCGAGGATGTCCGACTCGGGGTCGGATTGCTGGATCAAAGGGCAGCCGTAGTCTTCCTGGGCGCGCGTGCCGGTCACGTGGGGCATGGCGGCTTATTTCCCCCGTAACAGATCTGTTTAGCATATTTTTAGTTAGACAGGAAAGGACGAACAAAATTTTGGCGCCGTTGCCAGAAAGGCAAATCGAGAAGCAAGAATGATCACGAAGATCAAATCAAATTTTGGATGTCCGGAGTGAACGTACTCCGGTAGTAAGTTTTTATTTTTATTTTTATTAATTTTTCTTATTTTGATAATTTCTAGTTAATAATTTCGTAGTTATTAAATTCTGAAATTTGAAATTTGAAATTTAAAATTCAAAAAAAAATAAAAATTAAAAAAAAATTTCAAAAATTCAAAATTGTTTTAATTCAAAATTTGAATTCTGAGATTCGAAATTTGAAGTTTAAAAAGAAAAAATTTTTAATTAAATAAAAAAATAAAAAAAATTATTATTTTTGCTAGTAATTGATAGGGTGCAATCCTCCGAGGTTATCATACCTCTATTAGGACTCCTCACGGAGTAATCTCTAGAGCTTATTCAACGGGCATTCGGAGATTGACTGACGCATAAGAATTGTGTTTAGTTTATATTCAAATTATTGCTATAAAAAAAAATAAAAGTAAAAATAAAAAAAATAAATAAAAATAAATAAAAATAAAAAAATTTTTGCTTGCTCATTTAATCAATACAACCTAATGACATTGCATAAACTTTAAAAAAAAAAATATATTGATCATTTGCTGCATTTAGTATTAAGCATTTGCATAAAGTAATTAAGGGCAAAACCCATTAAAAAGATAAGGTCGGAAAGTCATTACCTGTCCTTAGCCCAAAAATCATCACCTTGCATACTTATCCTAAGCCAAATTAAATTAAAATCAAATTAGACGTTGGACTTAGGGTTTTCGAGCTCAATTAGGCTCTTGGAAAGAAGCGGCTGAAAGCCACTCCAGTGAGAATTTAGTAATTGGTGATGTCTAGGAAAGTTTTACAACAGTGAGAACTGTTACAGGTATTGTAGTATCGGTGTATCCCTTCTGGCACCACCACACACCCCGGGACTTTCCTGGTCACTGATTACTGGATTGCTTAACTGGTAAGCTCAAGCTTAATCTGAAAGAGAGATTAGGAGCTGTCTAATCTAGGAGAGAATTTCAGGAACTTTTTAACCTGATACATCTCTGTGCAACTAGATTTAAGAAGCTACTAAACCTCACTTAGTTCTAAGACTAATAGGGTCAAATTGTTGTGTGGTGTTGGTTGTGGTCATCTGTGTCTAGCCCTTCTCTTCTTTTAGGATTTCGTTCATTGTAGGAGTCAAATCTAATGAAGTGTTGATAATGTATGCATGGTAGAAGGTCATTAAGGGATAAGTTAACCCCATTTGATCCTGAGATTGACAGAACTTTTCATCACAACTTGCGAACTGTAAACCAACTGTCAATCTCTACAATGGGTGAACACATTAGAACTTTGAATGAGTTATTCGCACCCGCATCCGCTAGTCCCCCTACTTGCATAGTATTACCAATTAATAATGCAGCCCAATTTGAGATTCGGGCTACAACAATAAACATGTTACCCAAGTTTCATGGGTTTGAGAGTGAACAACCCTACATTCATCTAAACAAATTTTTGACAATCTGTCAAACGTTTAGAAGTCAAAATTTAGATGAAGAGGGTATTAAATTAAGGTTATTTTCCATGACTTTAGAGGATCGTGCTGCTGCATGGCTGTATTCCCTAGCTTCAAATTCCATCACATCATGGGAACAACTATCTGGGAAGTTCATGGCTAAGTTCTATCCCATGGTAAAAACTGAAAAAATTAAGGATGCAATCAGAACTTTTAGAGGAAAATCTGAGGAATTTTCCCAACTATGGAAAAGATTCCATGATCTTTTGGTCAAGTGCCCCCACCATGGGCTTGACAAGGCTGATCTAGTACATTTCTTTTACAAAGGACTACCTCCGGCACATAGAAACATGATCGAGTCCATGCACAAAGGTAGGTTCATGGACCAAACCCCGGATCAAACCTATGAATTTCTTGTTGACTTAGCCGAGAATGCCCAAAATTGGAGTAGCTATGGTGAGGAAGTAAATAGAGATGAGTTCGGGTCTAGAAAACCAGGTAATTATGGAATGAAAGCAGACCCAGAACTCAAAAATGTCATGTCCAATCTGGTGACTGGAATGAACAACTTAAGCAAAAAGTTTGATGCTTTCACTGTTTCCACTAGCTCGAGTTTATATAAAGAGTTAAATCCCATCATGAAAGTGGATCACAAGTCACATAGTTTATGTATCTTGTGTAATAGTTCTGAGCATCTAGTGGAGTGTTGTCCTAGTTTACCCAACATTAAAGCTGAGCAGGCAAATGCTCTTAACTCATATAGTGCCTTCAAGAAGCCCACTCCCAATTCATTCAGCCCAGTCTACCACCCTGATAATAGGTTCCACCCAAATTTCTCATACAAGCAAAATGAACCTATTCAGCATCAAGGTGGTCCACCAGGTTTTCAGAAGAATTTTTCCAGGATAGGTCCATCACAAATAAACCAATCATTGGCTCCACCTATTCCTACTTATAGTGCCCCTATCCCTCAGCAAACTATATCATTAGAAGCCGTGATGGCTAACATGATGAAGCAGCAACAAGACTTCATCCAACAGCAACAACAGACCAACATGGCTCAAACCCAGACTAACCAATTCCATGCGCAAGCGATTGCAAAACTTGAGGTTAGTCTGAGCCAAATAGCCAACTCTCTAGGGGATAGGAAGAAAGGTGAATTGCCCAGTCAGCCAGTACCTAACCCTAGTAGACAACAGAATCAAGGGCCGAGAGGCCAGTTTCAGATTGATTCTAATGGAAACCCTACCCATGAAGTCCAGGCAATCACTACTTTACGGTCTGGCAAGCAAGTGGACAACAAAGTCCAACTTCCTGTGCAAGAAAAAGAAGAAAAGCATGAACCAAACCCCACCTAGAAAAAGGCACAAGAACAGGGAACACAAGGAATAGAGGAGAAACCAATAGAAACTTACACACCTAAGGCTCCCTTTCCTAGTAGACTACAAGACTCAAAGAAAAATCTCAGTACGATGAAATCATGGAAGTCTTTAAAAATGTTCAAATAAATTTACCCTTCTTAGATGCCATCAGACAGATCCCCTCCTATACAAAATTCTTAAAAGACCTAACCACGGTGAAAAGGAAAACCAGTATTCCTAGGCAAGCTGTGATGGCGGCACAAGCCTCATCTCTTATTCAACAACAGATTGCCCCAAAATATAAGGACCCTGGTTGCCCCACTGTTGAAATTAAAATAGGAGACACCATCATTCGGAGAGCCCTACTAGACTTAGGAGCAAGTGTAAACCTATTACCCTATTCTGTCTACACCGAACTAGGTTTGGGGGAATTAAAACCCACAAACATTACCTTATCATTAGCAGATAGGACTGTGAAATATCCCAAAGGAATTGTAGAGGATGTGATTGTAAAAGTTAATGAATTCTACTACCCTGTGGATTTTGTAGTCCTTGAAACTGAACCAGTAAAAAATCCAGAAAGTCACATTCCGGTGATCCTAGGTAGACCATTTTTGGCCACTTCAAATGCTGTGATTAGTTGCCGAAATGGAATAATGACTCTAGCCTTTGGAAACATGACTGTCCAGCTCAATGTTTTTCATAGTAGTAGTCAGTCAACTGAGATGGACGATTTGGAAGAAATTCACATGATTGAGAATATAATTAGCAGTTCTTTTGAAGAGTCGAGTTATTCTAACCCATTAGAAAGATGTTTGGCTAATTTTGGTCAAGATTGCGAGTCAAGTCAAGAGGTTAATGCATTGTTAGATTCCATTCCTGTGATGGATACTAGCAGATGGGCCACCAAGTTTGAATCATTGCCTATTTTGGAATCTCAGCTAGTGTCATCCAATGTCAAACCTCCACAATTAGAACTCAAAGACCTTCCCGAAAACTTGAAGTATGCATTTCTTGGAGAAAACAAGACCTTACTTGTTATAATTGCATCGAATCTAACTAAAGAACAGGAAGAGAAGCTGTTAAGTATCCTTCGGAAGAATCAGGAAGCTATCGGTTGGTCTATAGCTGATATTAAGGGGATTAGTCCTTCTGTGGTCCAACATAAAATCCATCTAGAAGAAGATGCAAAAATTTATAGAGAACCACAAAGGCGACTTAATCCAATCATGAAGGACGTAGTTCGAGCCGAGGTCATCAAGCTTTTAGATGCAGGGATTATATATCCTATTTCTGATAGTCAGTGGGTAAGCCCAGTTCAAGTCGTACCTAAAAAGTCTAGCATCACTGTGGTGAAAAATGATCACAATGAGTTAGTCCCTACTCGAGTCCAAACGGGATGGCGAGTATGCATCGACTATAGGAAGCTTAATGCCATGACTAGGAAAGACCACTTTTCTCTACCCTTCATCGATCAAATGCTAGAACGGCTAGCTGGCCACTCCCATTACTGTTTCCTCGATGGTTATTCTGGATATAACCAAGTCCCTATCGCACGTGAGGATCAAGAGAAAACCACATTCACCTGTCCTTATGGCACTTTTGCCTATCGTCGCATGCCTTTGGGCTATGCAATGCACCAGCTACATTCCAACGGTGTATGATGAGTATTTTCTCCGACATGGTGGAGAAATTTTTAGAAGTTTTCATGGATGATTTTTCTGTATTTGGATCCAATTTTGAGGAATGTCTACACCACTTGACACTTGTTGTAGAACGCTGTAAACAGAAAAACTTAGTTCTTAACTGGGAGAAGTGTCATTTCATGGTAGAATCAGGTATTGTTTTAGGACACATTGTGTCACAAAGGGGAATTGAAGTGGATAAGGCCAAAGTAGAATTAATTGCTAAATTGCCACCTCCCAAAACTGTTAGGGAAGTCAGATCTTTTTTAGGGCATGCGGATTTTTACCGTCGCTTTATCAAGGATTTCAGTAAATTGTCGAAACCCTTATGCGATTTGTTGGCGAAAGATGCTACTTTTAATTTTTCGCCAATTTGTATAACTGCTTTCGAAAGACTAAAGTCTGAACTAACTTCAGCACCCATCATAAGGAGCCCTGATTGGAGTCGTCCTTTTGAAATCATGTGTGATGCATCCGATTATGCCATAGGTGCTGTCTTAGGTCAGCGAGTAGAGAAGCTTCCCAATGTTATTCATTATGTAAGCAAAACTCTAAATGACGCCCAACTCAACTATTCCACCACTGAAAAAGAATTGTTGGCAGTTGTTTTTGCTCTAGATAAATTCCGCCCCTATCTGATAGGATCTAAGGTTCTTATTTATTCTGATCATGCCGCCCTTAAGTACCTTCTCACAAAGAAGGATGCTAAGGCAAGGCTCATTCGTTGGATCCTATTGCTCCAGAAATTTGATCTCGAAATTCGAGACAAAAAGGGATCTGAAAATGTAGTAGCTGACCACTTGTCCAGACTAATTGTTGAGTCATCTGCAGAATCATTACCTGTATCCGAAACTTTTCCGGATGAACAACTAATGATGATTTTCCATACCAATGTTCCATGGTATGCTGACATAGTCAACTACCTCGTTACTGAACAAATGCCTAGCTCTTGGACCAAACAGGAGCAATGTCGCTTCCTAGCTCGTGTGAAGTGGTATTTTTGGGATGAACCATACCTATTTAAATATTGCCCTGATCAGATCATCCGACGGTGTATTCCTGAATACGAACAAAGGAAAGTCCTTTCCTTTTGTCATGACCATGCCTGTGGTGGTCATTTTAGTGGTAAAAAGACGGCTGCAAAGGTTTTGCAGTGCGGATTCTATTGGCCCACACTATTTCATGACTCACACGAGTATTGCAAATCATGTGACCGATGTCAAAGACTAGGAAAAATTTCAAGAAAAAATGAGATGCCCCTGAACCCGATCTTAATTGTAGAAATCTTTGATGTTTGGGGTATTGATTTTATGGGTCCTTTTCCTATGTCATTTGGGCACCAGTACATACTCCTAGCTGTTGACTATGTGTCCAAGTGGATTGAGGCTGTCGCATGTAAGACCAATGATCATAAAGTAGTGATCAAGTTTCTTAAGGAGTCTGTCTTCGCTCGCTTTGGCACCCCTCGTGCTATCATTAGTGATGGGGGAAACATTTTTGCAATAGAATTTTTAAAGCCCTTGCTAGGAAGTACAACATCACCCATAAGGTCGGTACACCATATCATCCACAAACGAGTGGACAAGTTGAGATTTCCAATAGAGAAATCAAGACCATCCTTGAAAAAACTGTCAATCCATCTCGAAAGGATTGGTCCCTTAGGTTAACAGATGCATTATGGGCATATCGTACGGCCTACAAAACACCAATTGGAATGTCCCCATATAGGATTGTCTATGGCAAGGCTTGCCATTTACCTGTCGAGTTAGAACACAAGGCGTATTGGGCAATCAAACACCTAAATTTCGATCTCGACAAGGCAGGAGAACATAGAAAGCTTCAGCTCGATGAGCTTGAAGAAATTAGGAACGATGCTTACGAGTGTGTTAAGAAGTACAAGGATCGCATGAAAGTCATGCATGATAAAATGATTACTCGTAAAGAGTTTTACCAAGGACAAAAAGTTCTCTTATATGATTCTCGGTTACATCTATTCCCTGGAAAACTTAAATCTCGCTGGACTGGCCCATACACAGTAGAGAAAGTGCACCCGGATGGTGCAGTAATAATATGCAATACCAAGGATGGTAGGTCCTTTCAAGTCAATGGACATCGTTTAAAACCATACCTTGAGTATCTGAGTCCAGAAGTCGAGGAGACACTTCTGACCGACCCTATCTATTATGAGTAAATCGGAATTGTCTGGCTGAAGACATAAAACTTAGCGCTCTTTGGGAGGCAACCCAACATGTAAGTTTCTTTTATTAAAAAAAAATAATCATCAATAAATTACTAACATACAGGTTTGGGAGATTTTGCCCCAACTTTCAATTAACCCACCCATATCAGGTACTTCTCCTCTGTCCTCTTACTGCTTTAAATTTTCTTTAACATTGAGGACAATGTTAGATTTAGGTTTGGGGGTATTTTTACGCATTTGAAATTTTATTAAAAAAAAGTTTTTAGTTAAAATTTTTGAAAAAAAAATACAACACACAAGGTATATGAAATCTAAGAGCCCAATGACTAGTTGGAAGTAGTGCAAAGTGAGTTCTTTTTATTAAGTTTCTTTTAGTGAGTTGTAAGCTAATTAGTGCTTTGAATTTTACAACACATCTGGCCTGCATTTTCTAAGGTATAGGTTCGACATTGTGTTGAGAATATGGTAGCAACCTCGAATCCGGATGAACCATCTTTTTCTGATCCAAAAAAAAAAAAAAATGGTGGATTTAGTCAGGTACATCGAAAAGGGCTACCTATTGTCAAAGGTCAGCGGACTTGTGATGAGGAACCCGAGCATAGGTCCGTAGGGGAGTCTTGATGCCCGACACCTCATGCCAACTGGTGTGAGAATTGTCGACTAATTGCTCGCTATATGGAGGAATCATCACAGGAGTAAAAGTGCACAATATATACATTATCATTTCTCTTTAATGCAAAAAAAAAACAAAAAAAAACAAAAAAAAATGAAAAAAAAAGTATATTGACCTTAAGAAAGACAATAGTGTGAAAGCCGTCGTTGTAAAAATTCGAGTAAACTGTAATATTACAGAAAAAGCCCATGAGGTATTAAAGTAAACATCCACAACTCTCGAAATCCTACAGAAAAGATTATTTTGAATCAGCAAATAGGTCTTGTCCGACCAATTCTTGGAAACTACTAATATTAGCGATATTTTGGAGATCCAAAACCTTAGCTTGTGCATGGTCCAAACTTCACTGAGCACTCAAGTATAAATAAGTCTTACAACTTCCTAACAGAAAACTTAATAATTTCAACTTAAATTGCATACTAACCTAGAAATTGGGCTACTTAGTAATTAAAACCTTGTGTGCTTTTGAAATTCTTATCAGTTATGTACTTGAAATAAGACTTTCATTTCACAAACTAAATTTTATTTTGGGATTGAAGTTTGTGGGTAACTTCACTGCAAACCCTCACGAGACAACACTCGGGTAACCTAAGGGTTTAAAGGCTTGTTGCATGTCCTAAGTGCAATCGTAATGCTCTACGAAAATGAGTATTTATCTTAGTATATTTATATAATAAATTACACTTTTGCACTCTTATTTTATCATTTTCACACTAAATTGCTAGAGACTAGCAATAAGCTAGTTGGGGAGTGTGATGAGAGCACAAAAGTGCGACCTATATGTCACCTAAATTAGTATTATTGCTAACCGATAATGATAAATTCACTGGATTAATATTATATTTGGGTTTGGCACAGATTATCATAAATTAGAGATAAAATGCACATTGAGTACAAATTTGACTTCCCAGACCCGACTCGGGTCCGAGTAGGTTCGGGTCCGAATCGAGTCCAATTTTTCTGTGCTTTTGGGAAAGAATTTTAGGCAAATCTAATTTGGCCATATCATAACTATGAGGTGCTGGGTGACCCATGACTTGAATGACTTGCAATTGGCCTTCAGTCAGAACAGATGACCCGTGACAAACTAAGTCCATCCGTCTACAAGCCAAATTTCATATCATATTATTTTTTTATCTATATGACTAATTGGACAGAACTTGGTGTCTCCCAGCTCCCATCTCACGAGGGAAAAGAAAATCTCAGCCAAGCCACTTGGTGCCTCTCCCATGATCCAAGCCGCCCGCGTCCGCATCTTCAACGCCATCATCTCCGCGATTCCTCCCAGCTCCAGCCAGGATGCAAGCCGAGATCGCGTGCCAGCAGCCCACCTTCCGCTCCTTCCCAGCAACCAAAGAAGGAAATTCTCACCGTGCCAGCCACCGTGCCAGCAACGCCCGGAATCCCATCGTCCCGAATCCACGCATCCCAGCTCATCCCATGCACTTCCTTCCTTCCGCGACTGGTCCACCATCCACCGAGGTCAAGATCGGCTCCTCCCGAGATCTCGCAGCCGGCCGTGAAGCATCCCGAAGCCCCAGCGCCCGGATCCGCATCCCCACCTTCCGCGAGTGAGCCCAAGCATCAATCCAGCGGCCAGCCCCTCCTCTGCGATCCATCCCAGCAACTTCTTCCATTTCCAGCCGGCTGTGATCCTCCCGAGATCTCGCAGCATCACGTCCGCAATCTCCCGTCGATCCCGCGGCGGCCTCCAAGTGATCCCGTAATCGGCTCCTCCCAGCAGTCCGTGATCAACGGTCCCCGAGATCCCAGGCGCCCGTTCTTCCTCCTCTCCATGTGGCTGATCTCTGGTGGGGACCTATAAAAGGGAGGGGAAAAGAAGAAGGAGGGTGTGCTCGGTTGGGGTGGAGGCCAAGAAATAGAGGAACCAAGGAAAGAGCTCTCGGTCGGCTGGTCCAAGGAGGAAGAAGAACCAAGAACAGAGTGCTCTGTTCTTGGAAAGAAAGAAAAAAAAAAGAAAGATTAGTTTGTGTCGAAGTCCCACCGTGGGAGAGGAAGGGATTTTCTCAGTTTTATTTTATTTTTCTATTTGCAGAAGAAAGGAGCATTAGGCTTCATCTTCAAGTATTTTTTACTTTTTGTAATTTCTATTTTTTTTATGCAATCCATTAATTTTCTTTTTATGCAATTCGTGTCTAAGTTTTAATTTAATTTCCGCAATTTATCTTATGTGTTTTGAAATTCTTAGTTTTAAGATAACTCTGAAATTAGTCTTTGCTGTTTGATTGGCGATTTTAATTTATATTTTGCTTTTAGAAATCGACCCCTACTCTGCATCAGATTTCAATTGCAAAGTTTTCTATCTTCCTTTTGTTTATTTTCAAATTAGAAAACATTCTCTGGTAGACTATAGAATCATTCAACATTCTCAAAATAATGTTTTTTTTTCTTTTATCATTCAAAAATCAATTTTGAATCCGAGTGAACGTTTTAATTTTTATGCAACTCCAATCGCCTTCCTGTGGATCGACCTCTTACAACCACTATTCTTCGAGTAGAACAGGTAAGAGTAAATTAAATTTAAACTTTGTTTGTCGGTTCTAACAACGATCTGTTTAGCATATTTTTAGTTAGACAGGAAAGGACGAACAGCTTTCAAACATCATTTTTAATCTTTCTGAACTTACAGTGAATTTGTTAATAAAAGATTTTAATTGGTTAATTTCTTTACTTAAGTTTTGATTTTCTTTAATTAAATTCTGATTATTCTAAATTTAACCTTAAGCTTTCATTTTCAGAATTTAGTTTTTTAAGATTTTTATTCTTCAAAGCTAATTTTCTATATTCACCATACAAATCATGAAAAGCATTTAATAATTCATCATAAGAGTATTCTTCTTGAAAAATATTTGATGTAAAAGTAGATTCAGATTTTACCTTATCTTTCTTGTGCCATAAAGCATAAGTTAGTTACCTCTTGTAGTTCTTTGGAGCTAATATCATCATTGTTGCTCCTAACTTTCATTTTCTTGCTTGATTCTTCCTTGGTCAAGGCTTTCTTCCTTTTTATCTCTTTCTTCTTTTCTTCTTGCTTCCTCTTCTTCTTTGTCTTTAGGAAGCTTTTGAATTTTTTTGTTGTTCTTTCTTCCTCGAGTCGACTCGGGTTTACTTGGAGTCGACTCGACTGACTTGAGAGGTGACTCGAGATCTTCGGAAGACGTCTCATTCTCAGAGGCCTAAAAAATGATTCTCTGTCTTTTAAACTGATCTGCCTCGGAGTCGACTCGGGCTTGGTTGGAGTCGACTCGGCTAACTTGGGGGTCGACTCTGAAATACTTGGAGTCGACTCATTCACAGGGTTTTCAAAACTGAGTCTCTGCCTTTCAGATTGTTTTCTTCTAGGAGTCGACTCAGACAAACTGGGAGTCGACTCGGCTGATGTGGGAGATTCTGCAGTCTCACTATTAGTATGTAATTGAAGCACATGTGAGCTAATCTGAGATTTATCATAAATAATTTCTAAAGTATTCCAAATTTCTTTAGCAGATAAGCATGCAGAAATCTTATTAAATATAGTTTCATGGATAGCACAATATAGTATGTTTATAGCATTAGCATTCAATTGTGCTAAGTCTTTTTCATTAATAGTTTGAGAGAGTGTGTGAAGGTCATTTATTATGATATTCCAGAAATCATAGTTTTGTGATTGAATAAAAATGCGCATGCGTACTTTGAGAGAGTGTGTGAAGGTGACAACCCAAGAGGGGGGTGAATTGGATTTTCTAAAAATTATGTTTCCTAATTTTTACTTTGAATTGAATGTAGCGGAATGATAAGATGTTATTTACTTAAGCTCTAGGCAATTACAAGTAAAGCATTGGAAAATTAAGCTAGAGCAATTATACTATGGCTTTAGGGTGCAATTGATCTAAAATTAACTTATAGTTGTATGATCAATTTTAATCTATATGTATGGTAAGAATGGAGTGGAAGCTAAGCAAATTCTAAACAATCACTTATAACTCTATAGAAAATAAAGCTAAAGATATTACACAATCAAGTATGAATATAAGGCATGAAATACAAGAGATAAGACATCACAAACACAAAGATGTATAGTGGTTCGGTGCACCCCAGCACCTACATCCACTCCCCAAGACCTCTTGAAAATTTCACTATAATCCTCCAAATTACAGCCGGTTGTTTTACAAGCTCACAACCTAACTTGTTATTTTCACGAGATCACAACGAACTCGGTCGGTTTTCACAGGCTCACCGACTAGAACCAACCGATTGTTTTTCGGGGTTCACAATCAAACCCAGTTGGTTTTCCCAAAGGATCACCAACCACAACCTTACAACGATTGTTTTCAGGATTCACAATCAACCCAGTTGGTTTTTCCAAAGGCTCACCAACCACAACCTTACAACGTTGGTTTTATACTTGGCTCACCAACAAACCTTAATCCCTTGATTCAATCCCTTGATTGAATCAAGTTACAAGATATTAGAACAAGAGTTTAAAACAAATACAAGCTTCTTAAACAAGCAGATATAACAATATAAACAAATAGAGTAAAGAGAAGAAGCCCTCAAACAAGTTTTGTAGATGAAGGAACTCGGCTTCTTCTTTACTTGACCCTCTTCTAATTTCGCACGAGGTAGAGGATCACTGAGGCAACACACAGTTGGAGAGGAAGCTTTGGGATTCACTCGGATACTCTTCTTCTCTCTCTTTTGCTTTGAATGGCCCTTTTGTACTTTTGGGAGATTTCTCTTGAAATTTCTTTGAAATCTCTTCCCTATGTATTCTCTCCCACTTCCTTATCTTCTCCCCTTGCTCTCCCCTTGATTTTATAGCTTTAGAGGGAGTGGGGACAAAAATCTAGCCGTTAGAGATAAAAATAGAGCCATTGGAGTTGAGAAAAAACTAGCCGTTATGCCTTCCAGTGTGCTCGAGTCGACTCGGCTGAAGTAGGAGTCGACTCGTGAATAAGAGTCTGCCGGCACTGTAGCTGGGAGTCGACTCGAGCACTGTAGCGCTGAAGTTGGAGTCGACTCGAGCACTGTAGCACTGAAAATTAACTCTTTGTCTTTTTGTCTGTTCTCAGTCGGAGTCGACTCACAGAGTCTCGGAGTCAACTCGAGCACTGTTCCTTGAAACTCCAAAGTGCCAGAGTCGACTCTGAACTTCCAAGAGTCGACTCGAGGACTATTCTTTTGAATCTTTCTTTAAATTTGCTCCTCCAACTTGAATCCTTTGAACTTAAAACTTGGGCCACTGAAGTATAACTTTCTTTCAACTTTTTGAGAGCTTTTGAGGCCTTCTTGTATTTTTCCAACTTGCTATGCTCCTTGCAAAACAAATTATCTTTCTTCTTGCAACACAAACATTAGTAATTATACTTCAAGATTTTGTGATCATCAAAATCAATCTTTAACTCAATCTTTGGGTCATCAGTCCACGAAATTAACGTACCTGGTATACCAAAAAGTTAAGGATATTTGGCTTTTATTTCTTCCTCGAGCTCTCAAGTGGCCTCTCTTTCTGAGTGATTGCTCCATTGCACCTTTACATAAGGAATGGTCCGACGTCGCAACACTTGACCCTTTCTATCCACAATCTGTACCGGGTACTCTTCATAAGTTAGATCCTCATGCAGACTTATAGGCTCAAAATCTATCACATGGTTCGGGTCCAGAATATATTTTCTCAGCATTGAAATATGGAATACATTATGTACACCTGATAAAGCTGGTGGTAGAGCCAAACAATATGCCACTTCTTCAACTCTGTCCAGGATCTCGAACGGACCAACATACCTAGGGCTCAATTTGCCACGAACCCCGAACCTCATCACACCTTTAGTAGGAGATACTCTCAAGAAAACATGATCACCAACCTGAAACTCCAGTTATCTTCTTCTATTTTCAGCATAACTCTTTTGTCTACTCTAAGCTATAAGGAGCCGTTCTCTAATCACCTGTATCTTATCCATAGTTTGCTGTACTATCTCTGGACCCAGTACTTTTCTTTCTTCCATATCATCCCAACAAATTGGAGATCGGCATTTTCTGCCATACAATGCCTCAAAAGGAACCATCTGAATGCTGGCCTGATAACTATTGTTGTAGGCAAACTCAACCAGCGACAAATGACTATCCCATGCACCACCCAAATCCATGACACAAGCCCTTAACATATCCTCCAAGATCTGAATAGTGCGCTCCGACTGTCCATCAGTTTGTGGATGAAAAGTTGTACTAAAGTCTAGTCTTGTACCAAGGGCTTTATGAAGGCTCTTCCAAAACTGTGACACAAATCTAGTATCTCTGTCAGACATAATTGAAACTGGAATTCCATGCAGCCTCATAATTTGCTCTATGTGTTAGATGTATGCCCTAGAAGCCAATCTGGCTGACACATTGTTAATTCTAGGGACATAATTTTGTACTTGACTATTTATTATTGAATAAATAAAAGGCATCTTTTCATTCATATTATTTATGTGTCTATGAATCGTCCAAAAAATTAATAAGATGTTGATGCATATTCTCAAGAGTTGAGAATTTGAGCCATGTATCATTGGTGATTAATTTCTAAAATGCTCCTGATCAATGGATCATCACGAGGACGGTGATCGATCCGATCAGTGCACAGATCACTTTTCTTCTGGATGGACGAGACTTGAGTCCACAGTGTATGGACACTGAAGTGATAATGCAGGTGCTTGTTAGAGAACAAGGGTACTGAGCGTGACCAAGACAAGAAGTCACTTGGATGTCTATCCACTCGTCAGTGACTTGCTTGATGTTGCAGTAGTATGACTGGTCCTTTGACCTGCGGTGCTTCAGCTACTCACAGTGAGGTTATTGTAGTTTGACTACACGTATACATGGTCTCTAGTCATATGGGTCCTTGTAGTGTAGATTGGCTGCAGTAAGTTCACTGTAGGAGTAGGGTATGCACTTACATGGAATCTATCGACCTTGATAGAAGAGGAGTGATCCTATGTGATTTGTTAGACTGAGTTCTAAGACCTTGGCCAGGGCAGTAATATAAAGTGGAGAAAGAGTTTTCCACTATCGAACTCGAGTCGAATAAATCTTGACATATGACAGACGAAGGGGTTTGACGAGTTATCCATGACCTCCGTCCTGTAGGGATCCACGATAGTAGGACTGTATCACACGATAACTGCACCTAGAGGTTCATCATTCTATTCTACTGGGTAGCCACTACATGCTGCTAGGTGTCACTGGTGGATGGTGGGACTCACAGGGATTATCTCGATGATCGATAAACCCTAAAGAGTAGAGTTGGAATCGTTCCAATCCATTGAAAGGAGTTTTCAATGATATTGTGATAGAGATCATAATATATCTCACTACCAGTCAGAGTAGAACCTATGGGGTCACACACTAGAAGTAATGACCGATCCGATGGTTGAATCGTGATTAGGAATCACAAGTAATCAATTTGATTGATAATAAGTTGAAGAAGGAACAAAGAAAATTGATTAATTGGACTTAAAACAAGAGTCCTACTTGGAGTAGGATTCATAGAGTCCTAATTGGATTAGGACTAGAAATCCTACTTGGACTGGGATTCCTACTTGGACTGGGAATCCTATTTGGAGTAGGACTAGGAGTCCTACTTGGAGTAGGATTCATAGAGTCCTAATTGGATTAGGACAGGAATCCTACTTGGACTGGGATTCCTACTTGGACTGGAAATCCTATTAGGAGTAGGACTAGGATTCCTACTTGGAGTAGGATTCCTATAATCCTAATTAGATTAGGAGTTTTGAATTAAATTCGGATTCCTACTTGGAGTAGGATTCCTAGAGTCCTAATCGGATTAGGACTTCGAATTCAAATTAGAGTCCTAATTGGATTAGGACTAGAATTAAACAAGTCCTAATTGGATTAGGATTTCTTAAGTCCCAATTAATTATTAATCCAATGAATCAAGATGGCTCCTAATTAGATTAGGATTGAAGAGTTCAATTAAGTCATGGTTCATTCAAGTTCTAATTAGATTAGGACTAACATAGATTGAACCCAATTGATTCATGATTTGGACTAAACCAAATAGGAGCCCTAGATGCTATTTAAGAGGAGGCTTGGGGGCTGACCTAATTCATATGAGAAGCCCTCCTCCTCTCCATCACGTGGCCACCCTCCTCTCCTCTCTTTTCAGCCACCAACAACAAAGGGAAGAAAAGGATCTTGGTGGCCTCCTTCTTCCTCCACCGTTTGGTTCCAACGCAAGGAAGAAAAAGAAGGCTGCAGGGCTTCGTTCCTCTTCTTCTCTTCATCCTTCTTCTTCCTCCTCCCAAGCACAATCAAGGATTGATTGAAAGGGAGGATATCAGCCATCAAAGTTATCTCTGCAAGGGAGCTAGCACTCCGGGGAGATAGAAAGCTTGGATCGGTTTTCTGCTTCGTGTGGATACCCGTAGAGGCCGGGCACTTGAACGGCTTCAAGCGAACCTTCATCCTAAACCACGATCATCAGTTTGCGGTGATCATCTACCCGCACAAAGGTGAAGATCTGATCTTCTAATGTTATTTAAAAGTTTTTAATCCTTATCTGTCTACGAACGGTTTTTAAACAACGTTCATGCGATGAACGGTTGATCCCGCACATGCCTCTTCCGCTGCATCTGAAATTTTTTGAATTTCAGCGGCATGATCGGGATTTTCTAACACTATGTACAAACTTGCCAATTTCTCCATAGAAAAGCTAATTCTAAAAGGCAAGAAATGTGCTGACTTGATCAGTCGGTCAACAATTATCCACACTGCATGATAGTCAACTTTAAAGACCACGCAATAGAACGTATCTGGTAGGATAGTGATTATGGATATCGATCCACAGGGCTTGGGATACAGTTGTTTTCTTAAAAATATTTTAAAAAAAGAGAATTTGTGAAGACTATTGAACTAAATAATTTAATAGGAAATACAATTACAATGATATCAGTTGAGAGAACTTAGGGCATGGAATTGACCACTAACATGGCAATAAGGATTAATTATATTTTAATTTATTCTTGAATTAACATGCAAATTAGCTACAAGCCGAATAAGCATTCAAATAAAATGTCACAAAAGTAATTTAGGAGCATCCATCTTCGGTTGGCATAAAATATCTATCCTAAACTAATGTGGCAGGACACTACATCTTTTTGTGGAGTGATTGAGTAAATCCCTAATTGATTTTGATGAGCTCAAAGCATTTGAGCATGTCTTATGTTGTTCTAATGAATTCAATCTAGTATTTCAGGAAAATCTTTATTAAATTCTATCTAAGTGCCTTGAGCTTTGGTTCAGAGTATTTTGGTTAAGTTTTGAACTCTATTTGAACTAAAGTCTGCATCACGAGTCGACTCCGGAACTTTGCGAGTCGACTCCTGCACACTTGGAGTTTCTAGCACAAGCTCGAGTCGACTCCGGAACTCTTCGAGTCGACTCCGACTGAGAACAGACAGAAAGACAGAACGATGAATTTTGGACCCTGTTAACGAGTCGACTCCAAAAGATTGCGAGTCGACTCCGATGCTTGGCGAGTCGACTCCACATGGTCCCGAGTCGACTCCATGGCAAAGCTGACAGAAAGACAGAACGTTAGTTTTTGAGACCCTGTCAGCGAGCTGACTCACAAAGACTTCGAGTCGTCTTCTACATCAGTCGAGTCGACTCCTAGTTTGTCCGAGTCGACTCCCAGAGGAAAGCAGTCTGAAAGGCAAAGACTCAGTTTCGGAGACCCTATGAACAAGTCGATTCCAAGTATTTCAGAGTTGACCCTCAAGTTAGCCGAGTCGACTCCCACAAGGCCCGAGTCGACTCCGAGGCAGAACAGCTCAAAAGACAGAGAATCAATTTTCTGGTCTCTGAGAATGAGACGTCTTTCGAAGATCTCGAGTTGCCTCTCAAGTCAGCCGAGTCGACTCCAGGTAAACCCGAGTTGACTCGAAGAAAAACAGAAAGTTGGATTTCTGGAACCCTAAGAATGAGCCGACCCCTAAGTGCCCGAGTCGTCTCCAGCTGTTGGCAAGTGACTCCAGTTTGGTCCGAGTTGACCCCAGGACGAGGCATGCACTTTAATTCAAATCTGAAATAGTGGGGGAGTTGTCTCCAGTAAAGCGCGAGTTGACTCCAGTAATAGAGGAGTCGACTCCGATCCTAACGGATACATTGTCAGATTGTGCAGACGGATCAGAACGGCTCCAAATCACTCTCTAATAGCTAGTTTTCGAAAGAAATCATTTAAATAGCTAGAGTGAACAGTAGTAGATAATAAGAGAGTTATTCCATTTGAACATTAAAGGGTTTCAACCACCAAGAGCTTCCGTAGAGTGAATCCAAGCAAAAGAAGGAAGAGGTGCATTCAACTCAAACCTAACAGACTTCCTTCGCATTCAAGGCTCTACCTACTGTTCTCCATCCTTCGAGAAGCCCCACCTCCTCATCTCAAATTTGTTTGAGGGCTTTTAACTCAATCTTGCTTATATTGTTTTATATTTACTTTTTTAGAAGCTTCTTCTTGTGAACTTTAAACTTTTATTTTGTATACTTGATTCAATCAGGGGATTGAATCAAGGGTTGTAAGGTTTGTTGGTGAGCTAAAGACAAAACCAACAGTGTAAGACTGTGGTTGGTGAACCGAAAAAAATCAACTAGGTTTGATTGTAAACCTGAAAAAACAATCGAGTGGTTCTAGTCGGTGAGCCTGTCAAAACCGACCGAGTTTGTTGTGACCTCGTGAAGACAATAAGTTAGGTTGTGAGCTTGCAAAACAACCGGCTGTAATCCTAGAGATTATAAGGAACTCCCAAGTGCGGCTTGGGGAGTGGACGTAGGAGCAAGAGTTGGCTCCGAACCACTATAAACCTTTCTGTATTTGTATTGGTTATTATCTCTTTCTCTCTCTTCACTCATTATATCTAGTGATCTAACTAATTCACTTGCAATAGATTTAGTTAATCACTCACCTTATTTTTAATTGGTCAATATTTAATTAAAACCCAATTCATCCCTCCCTCTTGGGTTGTCTCCTTGGGCAACAAGTGGTATCAGAGCAGGTGCTCTCATAACGATTGGTGTTCCAATATTTAAAAAGAGTTAAAGGTTAAGATGACAACCCCTTTTGGATCTTCTCTTAGTGAGAGGCAATCCACCAATAGGCCTTTATTATTCAATGGAGCTAACTATACCTATTGGAAGGCTAGAATGAGGATATTTATTCAAGCCTAAGATTATGATGTTTGGAGCATCATAGTTAATGAACCATATATTTCTTCTATCTATGTTGATAACATTGCTATACCCAAGCTTGAGAAAGATTGGGATGATAACGATAGAAGGAAGGCACAACTAAATGCCAAAGCAATGAATATTCTCTATTGTGCCTTGGATCCTAATGAATTCAATAGGATCTCCACCTGTAATTCTGCCAAAGAAATATGGGATAGGCTTGAGGTTATCCATGAGGGTACAATCAAGTCAAAGAGTCTAAGATTAACATGCTAGTTCATAAGTATGAACTATTTAAGATGGAGTCTCATGAAACTATTACGTGCATGTTCACTAGATTTACTGATATTGTCAACAATCTACAAAGCTTTGGCAAAAGTTATACTAACAGTAATCTTGTCAGAAAGATTTTTTGCCCTCTACCAAGGTCATGAGAAGCCAAGGTCACGGCAATCCAAGAAGCAAAAGACTTGAACACGCTGCCACTTGAGGAGCTTCTTAGATCTCTAATGATACATGAGCTCACAATGAAACAACACAGCAAAGAAGAATCCTTCCATAAGAAAAAGGTAATTGCCCTCAAGTCTACTTCTTCTAACAAAGATCTTTCTTGCAGTAGTAGTAGTGAAGAAGAAGATAATGAGGAGAATGAAGAAGAGGCAGTTCTTATGAGGAAATTTAGGAAGTTCATCAATAGAAAGAAAACATTCCACAAGAAAAGGTTCCCTTCAAGCTCCTTCCACAAGGACAAGGGTAAGGAGAAGGAAGGTGAGGGAATCGGATGCTATGAGTGCAAAAAACTGGGTCATTTCAAAGCCGACTGCCCCACATTGAAAATGGGGGGCAGATTCAAGAAGAAGAAAGCCCTCTTCACTACTTGGACAGAATCTGACAACTCATTATCAGAAGAAGAACAAGAAGAGAAGGCCAACATATGCCTTATGGCCAACGAGGATGAGGTAAGTACTGAAAATTATTTAGATTTTACTTTTGAAGAATTGTATGATGCTTTTAATTAGCTAATGGATGAATATAGGACAATAACCTTTAAAAATAAAGAATTGAAGCTAATTAATCAATCTTACATTCATAAAACTGATAAATTGATTAAGAATAAGGATACTATTATCAAAAAAAATTTAGAACTTAAAACAAGCAACCAATTGCTAACTCAAAGAACTGAAACTTTAAAGTTTGATTACTATTTTTAAGTTCAGAAATTGGTTGCTTGTTTTAAGTTCTAAATTTTCAGTTCATATTGACCTTCGGAGAGGAGTAGTGTGTAGTGGCTGTACCTCTTCCATGGGTACATCTGGTTGAGGATTATTATGTCTCTCACCTTGTAGGTCTTGAACTTCATCAAGTTCAATTCTTCTATCCTTTCCCTTTTCTAAGAAAAACTCTTTTTCCAAGAAAGTGGCATGCCTAGCAACAAATACCTTTTGTTCGGTAGGATCATAGAAGATATATCCTAAACTATCTTTAGGATAACCTACAAATGTACACTTGTCCGATCTAGCACTTAGCTTATGTCCAAAATTTCTTTTGACATAAGCATGACAACCCCATATCTTAAGATACTTAAGATTAGTTTTCTTTCCTTTCCATATCTTATATGGAGTGCTAGATACTGACTTAGATGGTACTCTATTTAATACTAATGTAGCAGTTTCTAGGGCATGTCCCCAGAAGGAAATTGCAAGATTTGTGAAGCACATCATGGACCGTACCATATCTAATAAGGTACGATTCCTCCTTTCAGCTACACCATTTAATTGTGGCGTATATGGAGGTGTCCATTCAGAGAGTATACCCTTTAATTTAAGATAGTCTAAAAATTCACTAGAAAGGTATTCTCCTCCTCGATCAGATCGAAAGATTTTAATACACTGCCCAGTTTGTTTTTCGACCATACTTTGATACTCTTTAAATTTATCAAAGGCTTCAGATTTATGTTTCATTAGATACACAAAACCGAACCTTGATAAGTCATCAGTAAATGTGATGAAGTAAGAGTATCCACCTCTAGCTGGAGTTGATATAGGACCGCACACATCAGTGTGTACGAGTTCTAACAACTCACTTGCCTTTTCTCCATGTCGCGAGAATGGAGACTTGGTCATTTTACCCATAAGACAAGATTCATAAGTTCCTAATGATTCAAAATCATAAAGGTCAAAGAATTTATCTTTATACAACTTGTGTAACCTTGTCTCACTAATATGACCTAATCGGTAATGCCAGAGGAGGGTATTATTAATATTCTCTCTTTTTTTTTTATTATCTTTGCCAATATGAAACATAACATTATTAAGACATAATACTAAAAGACCATTTTCCATAGTGCCATGACAATCATACTCATTAGATAAAGAAATAGAGCAACCATTGCTCTTTCCATTTATTTCGAATCCTTTCTTAAGCAACAAAGGAATTGAAATTACATTTCTAATAATTTTTGGGATAAAATAACAGTCTTCTAGCTTCAAGAACTTTCCGGAGGGTAGCTCTAGTATGTAGGTGCCAACAGCTTCAGCCTGGATGGATTCTCCTCCAGCGCCATATAGCTCGAAGTCACCTTTCTTCAAACTTCTAATTTTCTGCAGTCCATGCAAAGATTTGCATATGTGAGAACCACAACCGGTATCCAATACCCATGAATTAGAATCAGAAGAACTTAATGTCATATTGGCATGTAATAAAAACATACCTTTTGATGCAACACTTGCATCAGGCTTCACACTTGCAAGAAAGCTCTTGCAGTTCCTTTTCCAATGCCCCGTCTTGCCGCAGTGGAAACAAGTACCGGATCCAGAGATTTTCTTTTCCTTCTTCTTTTTGATGCGACTCTTAGGGTTTAATTTTTTCTTTGAACCCTTGTTGCCCGTTTTCTTCTTTGAGCTCTCACCAACAAGAAGGATCGGACCCTTGTCCTTCTTCATGTGAGACTCTGCTGTTTTCAGCATATTTAGAAGCTCAGGCAGGGAGGAATTCAGTTTGTTCATGTGATAATTCACAACAAACTGCGAGAATGAGTCGGGTAGTGATTGCAGGATCAAATCCTGACTGAGCTCACTATCCATAGCAAAGCCAAGTTGACTCAATCGAGTGATCAAGTCTATAACCTTTAAACAGTGGTCTTGCACAGACGATCCCTCGATCATTCTAGCATGGAACAACTGCTTAGATATCTCATATCTAGCAGTTCTGCTCTGCTCACCATATAACTCCTTCAAGTTAAGGAGTATGGAGTGAGTATCCATGCTATCATGCTGCCTCTGCAATTCATTATTCATAGAAGCAAGCATGATACATTTGACAGTCAAACTGTCATTTTTTCACATACGATATGTGGCCAATTCCTCCTCAGTTGCATCTTCCCCTGCTGACCCTAGGTCAGGGGTTTTAAGAATGTAGGAAAGTTTTTCTTGTGTGAGAACAATCTTTAAATTCCTCAACCAGTCCACATAGTTGGGACCAGTCAATTTGTTTGTATCTAAGATACCCTTAAGTGAGAGTGAAGATGCCATTTTTGCAGAATTAATCTATAATTACAAAGAACACTAATATAAGCAGACCAATCATGATGACATGTATTCAATCAGACAAGGACTTTTATCTAATTGTTACTTCCACTATTTTTATCAAATATCATAACCCTCAAGTATGATGAACGAGAAAATACTAATTTTCTTAGTGGGGTTGAGATCCAAATTCCTTATAAAAGACCTTGTGGGAATCACAACAAGCCCTTATAAGTTCAAAGGTAGGAAACTCTTTCCAATTGCATCCCATGCAATTCCCAACTTTATTCTGTCCTCTAGCACACATATAGTCTTGTGGGAATCACAACAAACTATTGTGTCTAGTTAAGTCAAACCCTTCATTTTTATACAGTCATATTTGAATAATGCTGCCCTTGTGGGAATCACAACAAGGCAACATATTAAAATATGCCATATGCATCATATGCACCAAGATATTACAATATCAATCCCTAATACTAGCCTTGTGGGAATCACAACAAGCTAGCGTAGATATTGACATAATAATATCTAAGCATGAAGGAAGGACCATTATAGTGTTATATCAACAATTAGCTTTTCCATGGAGGTCAATCAAATAGTTGGCCAGGTAAGCAGATGGGAGGCTCTCCTTACTTAGTAAGGTCCTAATTAAATAACCACCTGTAGCCTCTTTCCTAGACACCAACTTAGTCAATTGATTCAGAATGGCTCAGCTTAAAGCAATTAACACTACGACTTAATTATGAATTTAGTGAGGGCTTTCAAATAGTAGTATCTTACTAACATTAAGCTCAACCATAAAGGACAATCAAATAATTGGCCAGGAAAGCAGGTGGGAGGCACCCCTCACTTAGAGAGTAAGGTCCTAATTAAGTAACCACCTGTGGCTTCCTTCCTAGACACCAACTGAGTCGATTGTTCCAGAATGGGTCAGCCCAAAGTTTTCATACTACTATATTGGTCTCATTGCACATTCTATAATTTAGCACTAGCAATTATACTATGCTACAACATGAATATAACACTATCTCATGGCATAAACTAATCATGTATACAAACAACCTAGCTATCTCATAGCATCAAGATAATAGCATGTATTATCATTTGGTTAAACTAATTAAGGGTGGCTCTGATACCACTGTTGGGTTTCCCAGTGCCCTAGGGCGCAGCGGAAGATACGGGATTATAAAATTTTCTTATAAAACCCATTATATGAAACCCTAATAAGCCAAGATCGCCTTAATAGTATAACCAAATAATGTAGAAATATAATCTTGGTATAGAAGAATACCTATCACGCTATATCCAATATGTCTGAAGATGTCCTAAGGTGCCCAAATGTTCACCCTCCGATGTTGATCCACACAGGAATGGGTTCAAGACTCTAGCTCCACCAAAACTTGATTCTAATTGTTCAATCCTTCCAAAGGATTTAATTGGCTGATTTTCCTTCACTTCCTTCTTTCTTTCTACCTCTAAAACATTCACTAGCCTTTTTGTCCTAAAGAAGACCCTCTTGTCTTGGGTTAGGACAAAAAAGAGAGGCTTGTAAGAAAGAAGGGATAAGGGAGAGAGAAGGAGAGACTTTTTCTTTGATGATCTTTAGAACCCCAAGGCACCTCCTTATTTATAAGAGATGGAGGGATGCATCATAAAGGGATGCATCCCATCCACACACCTTATCATGATGAGGCATGTGCCAAGAGAGGCATCCCATCATGATGAGGTGCTAAGGAGAAGAGTGTATCAACTTCTTTTTCACATTTCTCTCTTAAATCCTGATGATCCAAGGGCCCAAATGCAGTGAACCAAAGCCAATGGTCCAGATCTAGGCACCATCTAATGGTCCAGATCAAGGCATCATCATCCAGGGTGCCATCCAATGGTCCAGAAGCAAGATGCCATCACCGATGGTCCAGATTCAGGCGCTGAGCAACGGTCCAGATCTTTCATCCAGAGAGCCATCCAGTGGTCCAGATTCAGGCGCTGACCGATGGTCCAGATCCTTCATCCAGAAATCCATCCAATGGTCCAGATGAAGGCGCCAACGAGTGGACCAGATCCTTCATCCAGGAAACCATCCAATGGTCCAGATGAAGGCGCCAACCAGTGGATCAGATCCTTCATCCAGGGAGTGATCCAATGGTCCAGAAGTGAAGGCCCTATCAAACCCAATCCAATTGGGTTTAACCAACTTAAAGAAAACATTAAACCTAATCAAATCAGGTCTAATTAAAGCCAAACGGGTTCCAACTCTGGGCTAACCCATATTAGGTCATGATCTAATCATATTAGATCAACCTAACCTAAGAATTCATATTCGAATTTAATTTGAATCAGGAGCTAGGGTTTGCAACACGTGCTAGCATGTTCATATTGCAAACATGATCTAATCCAATTAGACCCTTGATCAATTTCCTTGTGTGTGACCCATTGGGTTCCTTATCTTAGCCAGCAGTAGGTGCAGGTGCAAGTTGACCTAACCTGATTAGAATACCTCATTTCCAATTTAGGTTCAATTTAGTGCTAAACCTGACTTAGCAATCAGAACCTTTCTGATGCTTTGATCTAATCAAACTCTTTGATCCGATCAACCCACAAGACATGATTGACGTCTAGCAATGTATCATGTCTACCCGAAAGATGAGGAATGTATTGGACAAATCCAAACATACCCTTCAGTGGCAAGTTACTGTGCAATTCAATCCCTCAGTCATACTACATCCTGAATAAGTGCATGAGTATGGATCAATATCAAACTCAATCACTTATTCATGTCTCTCTCAATCTTTTATATGATAATTCAAACAATGAAACATTAGAAACTCTTTCTAATATTCATTTTGCTTTGATCAAAGGCTTCTTGAATCATCATAAGATTAGAGTAAGTAGGATGTTACCTTCTCTTACTAGAAGTGACTGATTTCTTGTTGACCTACTCACAACCTTCGTACAAAATCCACCATATCCAGAATACCCCGTACACAACGCAATGTCGTGAATGAGGGTAAACCAAAACATAGCTTCAAGTGCACAAGGTACCATGGTGATCTCAGGTCTAAGGATCACTTGCACAACTCCCACTATGAGAACCATCTTTTGATAATTAAGTAAGAATCCATAAGATGTTCTTATGGCTGGTCATTTCAGTGAACTCATTCCTCTAATGAGCACCCACATCTTTGTATTAGTGTCTCACACAAGTGATTGTGAGATCAATCACCCTCTACATTGAGCATACATAAGATGTGCTAGTTTTTCCGGTAATATTGATCCCCGACTCAATATACCAATTTGACTGGGAATATTCTAAATTAGGATTTTAGAATTTTAGGTCTCACTAGTATGATCTCATCATAACCCTAAAACCAATGTCCTAATTTATGGGGTTCATCATCCAATAATAAAATAGATAAGCAGCAAATGATGAAACACAATGCCTTTATTGATATATATCGAGTGTCAAAGTACATGATTTAGAGGATTACAAAGAGAAACCCATCAAATGATTGGCTTATAAGGCATCTACTCTTTCATAGGCGTGAAAAATATTGGGGATAAATCAAGGTGTCATTCTTCTCCAAGAAGATAAGGATGGGTTCCTAAAATTTAGGGATTCTTCTTCTTATCCAATTTTGATTATTTGGACTCATAATCCCCATCAAATAAGATCTTCTAATTGATTTGGATCAAGCCCAATCCAATTGGATCAAGTCCCATCAATTGGGTCAAGCTCAATCTACTTGGGTTGAACCCAATCCAATTAGGTCAAACCATGATGCAGCCCAAATTGAATCCTATTCAATTTGGCTCAACCTAAGCCCAATTACTCGATCAAATTGAGTTTATTAGCAATCTAATTGCTAACTAATCCTCCAATAATTCAATAATTATTTCAATGCAACTTTTGCTTTGGATAATTTGTCAATCGAATTGACCAAATTACCCCTGAATGATTCTTAATCATCAATCAGCCATTTGATCAACCTAGAAACTTTTATGCGTGTGACCTCATAGGTTCGAACCTAAGCCGGTAGTATAGGAACGTCTTCCTATACTAATCGATGTGACCAACTAGCAATGGTACTCGATATCCGGATAGGCCGAATATATGCGAAGCAAATATTCTGGAACCCTAGACTATGGTTACTGTATAATTCAATTCCTTTGACTCCTAATGCCAGGATGACCTAGAGCTCACTATCAACCCTATAATTAATACATCTATTATGTGATTAACTTTAGATATTCCGTGACTCCCCACTGGGATTATCCTGGCCAAGGTTTTGCTAAATTAATCACAAGACATTATCTCCTGTTTCTAGGAGGGGTCAATTCCATCTCGACTCACAACTGACTACACAAGTACTTGACTGCACCCAGTGAACTTCCGTCACTGAATTAGAAATTTAGATAGTCCGGTACCAAAGTACAATGAGTTGCTTGCTAGTTACAGGTTGCGGTCTCAGGTCGGAGGGCCAAACTTATACCCATATCCACTCGAAACATCTCTTGACAGTAGAGCGCTCCGGAATTGGTCACGTTCAGTAAAATATACTCCTATACTTCATCTGTGTGGTATACCAGTATCTTTACACTCCTTGGTTGAGAGGACAACCAACGTGTATTTCACATAAGGACCTAATCTCGATAATGCTGTCGTCCTTGTAACAACATATCATTTGGTCGCGAACTAGTTTAAGAACTTGAATATAAATCCTCCTTTATCATTAATAAATCCTAAGGACTTCATCATATAAGAGTTCATTTGAAGATGTAAAATGATGAATAATGCCAAAAAATACTGTATTGATTTATCAATTCATTTACAAAATTCAATCATCGACATGCTGACGATTGACATTTAGGATACAATTCCCAACAACTCCCAGTTAGCCTAAAGCCAATCGGCACAGTATCTAATACTCATATTCGACTTGTGTTCGTTGAACTCTTTGATGCTGAGGACTTTGGTAAATAAGTCAGCCAAATTTTCTTTTGTATCAATTTTCTGTAGAATCTGCCACTGTGTACTGCTTGGAACTCTTCTAGCAGATAGCACCATCCTTAAGAGTAAAGATATAACCTGACACGCTCTTGCTATCATCTTGATCTGACTAAAAACTTGAATCGGTATATCCTTCATGTTTTAAGTCAGAATCACCATAGACAAGCCACTGGTCTTTAGTATTTCTCAAATACTTAAGAACGGTTTTCATAAACTTCCAGTGGTTGCTACCTGGATCAGACTAGTATCTGCTCACTACTCCTAGTGAGTATGCCACGTCTGGTCCAGTACATATCATGGCATACATTATAGATCCCACTGCCGAAGCATATGGAATTCTATCCATACTCTCTCTTTCTTGAGGGGTTGTCGGACAGTCCCTTTTAGAGAGGTTCATTCCATGGCCCATTGGAAGATAGCCTTTCTTGGAATTAATCAAACTGAACCCCTTCAGTATAGTATCAATGTATGTGGATTGGGATATTCCAAGCAATCTTTTAGATCTAGCTCTATAGATCTTCATCCCTAGGATGTAAGATGCTTCTCCCAAATCCTTCATGGCAAATTGAGATGATAGCCAAATCTTTATTCCTTGTAACACTGGAATGTCATTCCCGATTAAAAGAATATCATCCACATATAAAACTAGAAATATGATTACTGAACCATTGACCTATTTATAAATGCAGGGTTCTTCTTCATTTTTAATGAAGCCATACGTTTTGATTACCTTATCAAAGCGTATGTTCCAACTCCGAGAAGCTTGCTTTAATCCATAAATGGACCTTTGAAGCTTGCACACTTTAGACTCATCTGCAGATATAAAATATTCAGGTTGTATCATATACACTTTCTCTTCTAAATCTTCATTTAGAAATGCGGTCTTTACATCCATTTGCCAGATTTCATAGTCTAAATATGCTGCAATTGCAAGTACAATCCGAATGGACTTGAGCATTGCCACAGAAGAAAATGTCTCGTCATAGTCAATACCATAACGTTGACGATATCCCTTGGCAATCAGACGGGCTTAATAGTTCTCTACCTTTCCGTCTGCGCCCCGTTTTCTTTTGAATATCCACTTACACCCTATGGGTTTAATCGCTTCGGGTGGGTCAACTAATGTCCATACATCATTGACCTTCATGGATTCTGTTGTGGGATGGGGTTCCAAACTTTAGTCCCACATTGGCTAATCAGCGGAAAGGTTTGTGCCTTAAATGGGGGGCTCAATAACCTCTTCTCACCGAGGCGCCTTTTAGGGGCAAAACCGTGAGGGGTGGAAAGGGTGGTTCCACCCGAGGCGCCATTAGAGGGTGGACTCCCGGGAGCGGTCGACGATCCCCGATCTCCAAAGCGGACAATACCTCGGTAAGGACGCAGTCGCTTTTCTTGCTCGGCTGGTGTGTGGATTGTTGCCGGGGTGAAAACCCTGCAATAGATGGTGCTAGAGGAAGGGCCCCGGCCACGCACAGACCTTCCCGCTTGGGGGGGCTGTGTTGTGGGATCGGGTTCCGAACTTTAGTCCCACATCGGCTAATCAGCGGAAAGGTTTGTGCCTTAAATGGGGGGCTCAATAACCTCTTCTCACCGAGGCGCCTTTTGGGGGCAAAACCGTAAGGGGTGGAAAGGGTGGTTCCACCCAAGGCGCCATCAGAGGGTGGACCCCCGGGAGCGGTCGACGATCTCCGATCCCCAGAGCGGACAATACCTCGGTGAGGACGCAGTCGCTTTCCCTGCTCGGCTGGTGTGCGGACTGTTGTCGGGGTGAAAACCCCGCAACAGATTCCATTTCGGATTGCATGGCTCCAAGCCATTTATCAGAGTCATACCTCTGCATTGCATCCATATATGTGATCGGATCCTCATCGTTTTCATCAAGTTTGATAGGATCCCCATCCCGAACCAAGAAACTGTAGTATCTGTCCGGCTGACGTGGTACTCTACCTGATCGCCTTAATGGTGCATCTAAGATGGGTTCTGGATTTGATCTAATCAAATCCGACTCAATTGGTTCAGTGGATGGTGTCGGATCTTTTACATGTTGAACTTTTCTAAGCTCAACATTAGAGCTTTTAGTTCCTTCACTAAGGAATTCTTTCTCTAGGAAAACAGCTCTATTGCTTACGAACAACTTTTGTTCTTCAGCAAAGTAGAAGTAATATCCTTTAGTTTCTTTAGGATAACCAACAAAGAAACATTTGTCAGACTTGGGTTCACGTTTATCTGTCTTCAAACGTTTGACGTACGCTGGACACCCCCAAACCCTAAGGTAAGAGAGCATCGGCTTACGTCTAGTCTACATCTCATGTGGTGTTTTATTTACAGACTTACATGAAACCTTATTTAGAATGTAGCAGGCTAACTCAAGAGCATATCCCCAAAAGGATATGGGCAGATTAGCAAACCTCATCATGGATCGAAACATATCAACAGAGTTTGATTTCTCCTTTCTGATACACCGTTATACTGTGGTGTACCAGGAGGAGTCCATTGGGAGAGAATCCTATTCTCTTCTAAATATGTCAAAAACTCACTGGTGAGGTATTCACCTCCTCGATCTGATTGAAGAGTTTTAATATACTTTCCAGTTTGTTTTTCTACTTCATTACGATATAATTTGAACATTTCAAATTCTTCAGATTTATGTCTCATTAAATAGACATAACCATACCTCGAAAGGTCGTCTGTAAACATAATGAAATATGAATACCTACCTCAACCATCTGTGTTCATCGGCCCACATACATCAGAATGTACAAGGGTTAATAAGTCACTGGCTCGTTCACCTTTTCTTGTAAAAGATGACTTTGTCATTTTTCTAAGAAGACATGACTCACAGGTTGTCAATGATTCACAATCATAAACATTGAGGATTACCTCTTTACTTAACCTATTCATCATGTTCTTGTTAATATGACCTAGCCTATGATGCTAAAGATAGACATCCGTGACATTATCTATTCTAGGACGCTTATTGGATTTATACATTACATGAACTGGCTGTAACAAAATGTAAATGCCATTACTCAGAATTTTATTTATTACAGCAGCACCATTCCAAATAATATTGCAATAATCCTTTTTTATTGATATTTCATAACCATTTTTGGCCAAAAGGCCTACAAAAATGATATTCAATAAAAAACTTGGACAATAGTGACAATCACTAAGGACATTTACATGAGAGCTGAATTTAAGATTAAGAATTTCTAAAGCTAGAACTGGAATTGATCTTCCATCTCCAACATTCAGAAACCTTTCTCTTTCTTCAAACTTTTCACTGACTTGTAGCCCCTGCAACGAATTGCAAATATTAAAAGGACTACCGGTATCCAATACCCAAGTCGAATTATCACAAATAGAAAAATTGTAAGGTGTTATCATTGATAGTCAACTTGAAAGACCACGCAATAGCACGTATCTAGTAGGATAGTGATTACGGATATCGATCCACAGGGATTGGGGTATAGTTGTTTTCTTAAAAATAAAAATATTTAAAAGGATGAATTTGTGAAGACTATTAAACTAAGCAATTTAATAAAAGAAAATGCAATTAAAGGGATATCAGTTTAAGGGAACCTAGGGCAAGGAATTCACCACTAACATCGGAACAAGGGTTATTTATAATTTATTTCATTCTTGGATAAACATGCAAATTGGCTACAAGCCTAATAAGCATTCGAATAGAAATTCACAAAAGTAATTTAGGTATAATCCATCTTCGGTTGGCATGAAATGTCTACCCTAATCTAATGTGGCAGCACATCGCATCTTCCCTAAGCATGGACTATCTTATATTTACTTAGTGATCATGAAGAGCAGTTGTATAAACTTCACATTTAAAATCACAGAAATTAAATATGATTCAAAAGAAGATATCCATTAAAAATAATAAGTTCATACAACCCCAAGAATAGAAATAAAAAAATAAATACAAATCCCTTATCCTTTTGTTAGGGCTGCATCTAGCCCTAGAGAAGAGCTTAAGCTTCCATGCAGTGGTGGACGGCAGCAGGGATGCTGAAGGCTTCCATCTCCTTTTTTTTTTTCTTCCTTCCTTTCCTGATTCTCTCCTCCCTTCTGTTGGAACTCCCTGATGAACAAGCCACGGACTTCTTTGGATCAGAAAAGAGCTGCCCCCTCCAGGAGAATAACTCTTCCTTTTTATAGCCTCCTCACTCCTGTTATCCTCGCCCGAATATAATGAGAAGATAAATGCAGAGGAATCGCTTCTGTTCCGTGGATGTGATCGAAATGGGAAGAAGATCCGATCCGGTCGTGAAAGTCGGAGTCCACCGATGCCAGAGATGAGACTCCCGGCTTTGTTCTGTTCCTGGGAGGCATGGCTCGAAGGCATGTGGAAGATTCATCCCGATCGCATCCCGGAATGGTTGCAGCTGGTTCAGATTCGTGGGTTGAAAGGGATGAAGTTGCTTGATCTTTTGGATACAGGTGATGGCGAGGACGTGGGTGTTGAGAAGATCTCGGAGGAGGAGGATTACGGTGGATTTATCAGGCTCTGTTCCGAAACAGGGAGAAAGGATGAATCAAATGGATCTTAAACGGTGGATGTCTGTGAAAATCCGGAATGAGGTTGTTCGCGAAAGGAGATAAGGATGCTGGGAACAACCGCGTGAGCTGGGAGATTATCCAGAAGAAAGGGAACTCATCGTGAAGCTCGGGATGTTCACGGAGATGCTGCTTGATCCGATCCGCGGCAGCTGGACGCGAGCTAATCCGGATGAGATGCAGCTGCTCTGTTCCGTGGATAATGGAAGGTTGGATTCGACTGACGGTTTGGGAGGAAATCTGGGAACGACTGGATGATCTTGGATTCGGAGAAGAGTGGGCGATGGGAAGATGAACACGGTCGCGAGTGATTCGGGAGGAGATGACGCTGGATCTGGATGAAGTTCGGCTGGGAGGGAAATCCGGAAATACTGGGATTCGGGTTCACTGGGTTGATCCGAAGATGAGAGATGAGTCGGGATGCAGGGGCTTTGGAAGAAGAGGATGAGAAGAAAGCCGTTGGGATGAATACGCGAAGAATAGGGATAAGGATGAGTTTTATAATCGGCTGAGAAGTTCGGGAAGGCTGTGAATGACTTGGGAGATGAAGTATAGACAACGGAGATAACTCAAAGTTAGCTGGGATCAATTCGGAATGCCAGGATGCATGGGATTCGGAGAGGTGAACTCATCCGTGGATGGAGTCAATTCCAAACGGGAGAGGGAGAAACGAGGAGTGCTCTGTTAGCTGGACACAGGGGATGAGGATGAAGTTTCGGATGGAGAAGGATGCGGAAGCGAGATGAACTCGGGACGTTGGAAAAACTGGACTCTATTTTGAAGCTTAAAACAGGGGAGGAAAGGGATGACGTGGAAATAAGCTTTGGGATCCATGCAACTAAGATGGTATGCTTTGAGATCTGAGAAACAAATAATTGAAGGGATTTTATTAAAATAGGAGAATTGGATCATGTGGAAAAAGAGTTAAGTGACTGAATCAGAGGGTCTTGATTTGCGGGGTGCATATGGTTTAGGTCCAGGAATAATCCCTAATGAACTTGACTCAACCTGCATACATTAGACTGAATCAGTAAATAAGTAAAACTTGAATAATTTATTAAAATGCAATGATGAAGGTAACACAATTTTCTAATTGAATTTACAAAATATGTGAATTAAAATAGAAATAAGTTCTATGAATAAGATATTAATTTATGCATTATTTAGCACTTATCACACCCCCCAACCTACATTTTGCTAGTCCTCAAGCAAAATAAAAACTAACTCACTTTCGCAGGAATCGCGATTGCATTTACCGTATGCAATAAGGCTTTAAACCCCTAGGTGGCCCTAGTGGACGAGTTTTGTCTCGTGAGGGTTTCCGGCTCAAATACCCACAAATTGCTGTCTCTACCCAAATAATTTATTTTATTATTTTATGAAATCTAATTTCAAATGCATTAATGCCAAAAATTTCAAAAGCACACAAAGTTTTAATTACTAAGTCAGCCCAAATCTTAGGTCAGTATGCAACTTAAGTTGAAGTTATTAAATTTTCTTTTAGAGAGTTGTAAGGCTAATTTATACTTGGGTGCTCGGTGATATCTGGACCATACACAAGTTAAGACTTTAGATCCCCCAAAATACTGCTAAAGCTAGTAGTTGCCAAGAATTGGTCAGATAAGACCTAATCACTGATTCAGAATCATCCTATCTTGCAGGATTTCAAGAGTTGTGGATGTTTACTTTAATACCTCATGGGCTTTATCTGTAATATTCCAGTTTACTCGAATTTTTACAACGACGGCTTTCACACTATCGTCTTTTTCAAGGTCAATATTATTTTCTCTTTCTCTGTTTTTTTTATTTATTTTAAATAAATTATGCACTTTTACTCTTGTAATGATTCCTCCGTGTAACGAGCATTCAGTCAACACTCCCACACCAGATGGCATAAGGTGTTGGGCATCAAGACTCCCCTACGGACCTATGCTCGGGTTCCTCATACAAGCCCGCTGACCTTTGACAATAGGTAGCCCTTTTCGATGTACCTAACTAAATTCACTTTTTCTCTTTTTTTTTTTAATAGTGAATTAGATAGGTATGATTCATCAGGACTCAAGGTTGCTACCAGACTTAACAACATAATGTTGAACCTAACCCTTAGAAGTGCAGGCCATGTGTGTTGTGAAATTCCAAAGTAAAAATTATCTTACAACTCACTAAAAGAACTTTTAATGAAAAAAATACTCAAATTGTCTTACTCCTGACTAATCATTGGGCTTTTAGATTTTATATACTTCGTGTGTTTATCATTTCAGCACTAAGGCATGGAAATTATTATTATTTTTTTTTGAGATAAACTTATTTAAAAATACAAAAATGTGAAAAATTTCTTCAAAAATTCGAATCCTATACCCCCCAACCTAGATCAGTCATTGTCCTCAATGTTTATTTATTTATTTATTTATTTATTTTTTACTTTAAACATATTATATTAATATATATATTTTTTATTATTTTTATTTTGGATGAAAATATGATGCATATGGAGGATAGAAGCATTGTACCTTAGTTGCATCAGTAATATGAGGACACCTGAAAAAAATGTGACAAGAAAATATGCAGTACATTGGGCTGCCTCCCAACAAGCGCTAAGTTTAACGTCTTCAGCCAGACGCAGTACATTCCTAATTATCCCGATAAATAGGATCCATCAAATCAAGGGATTCAATCAACTGTCCATCGGCAACACATTCTATATAAGGTTTCAGTCTCTGACCATTGACGTTCAGGATACGACCATCATTGATGTCTTGAATTTCTACCGCACCATGAGAAAAAACTTTTCTAACTAAAAATGGACCGTCCCACCTAGAGCGAAGTTTACCAGGGAAGAGACGCAATTTGGAATTAAATAGCTAAACCTTTTGATTAAGCTCGAAAGACTTACGGTTAATGTATTTGTCATGGAAAGCTTTAGTCCTTGCCTTATATATTTTGGCATTTTCATACGCCTCATTGCGTAACTCTTCAAGCTCGTTCAATTGAAGTTTCCGGTTAGAACCCGCTGATGCCATATCGAAGTTAAACTTTTTAATGGCCCAAAAAGCTCTATGCTCAAGTTCTACGGGTAAGTGACAAGCTTTTCCAAAAATCAGTCGATAAGGAGACATGCCAATAGGAGTTTTATAGGCAGTACGATAAGCCCAGAGAGAATCGTTTAATCTTTGAGACCAATCTTTTCTATCAGGACGTATTGTTTTCTCTAAGATGTGTTTTATCTCCCTATTGAAACTTCAACTTGTCCACTTATTTGGGGATGGTACGGGGTAGCAACTTTATAGGTGATTGAGTATTTACGAACCAAAGCTTCAAAAGATCGGTTGCAGAAATGTGATCCCCCATCACTAATGATAGCTCGGGGTGTGCCAAAGCGACTAAATATATTTGTGGTGTAGAACCAATTTCGGAAGGAATCTTCAGTGGGATTTTAAATCAGAAACAGAAGAAGAGGGAAAAGAGAAAGAGGAAAAGGAGGGGAAGAAGGAGAAGAGAAGAAGAGAGGAGGAGAATACGTGGGGGAGAAAATTTCTTAATTCTTCATTAACCCTAATCATGAGAATAGTCCCTTTTATATACGACCCAAATACACAATTTGCATAAACCCCCTTACACAACAATAAATCCTAATAAGCCCACAAATAACACAAATAAACCACAAATAAGCCCTAAAATGCAAATAAACCCAGAAATAAAATAAACCACAAATAAACCCTAAAATGCAAACAAGCCCAGAAATAAAATATAAAATAAATATGCAAATAAACGGGTCTGACTCAATCCGGAGGCTCAGGATCATCTGGATGAAGGGTTCTGATGTCCCCATCAACTCCTCCCGGGTGAGAAAAACTCGACCCCGTCGAGTACAAGTCTGGTCGGCTGTCGTACTGCTCCAGAAGATCGGGGTCAATGCGCTGCAACTGTGCTCTGGAAATCCACGTCACATCAGACTTTGGTCGACCTTTCCACCGAACAAGGTAACGTTGGTAACCACCATTCCTGGTTGAAATAACCTGCTCATCCAATATATGTTCTATTTGTTCTCTGCGTGCATGAAATTTGGGAGGTGGTGGCTCAACAGCAGGTAATAGGTCAGGGTGTCCAACATGGGCAGGTATATCAATAAAGGAGTCAGAAGGCAGGAATATTATCTTTTTGTATGGGACTAAATCTTCAATATTAAATATCGCACTAATCCCATAGTCATCAGGAAGATCCACAACATATGCATTCAAACTGGTTGTCTTTAAGATTTTGAACAGTTCTGCACTACAAGTTTGCAATTTCTTAAACGTTTCCGAAGAAAGTCGTTCAAACCTAATTCTTATCATGACGTAATCTCTTTCACTTAACTCATTGTAACGTCTGGTTAAATCAGCAAGGGATTTATATTTTAAGTTATTAAAGTGACTGCAATTGCTGATTTCTTGATGCAATGAATGTGGATGTGATGCAATTGATTGTGCAGACTCAAAGACTCTATATTGTTGCGACATGAAAAACAGGTCTATGGGTTGCCTAGGTTTGTAATCATGCACCATTTCAAACGGATTTATGCCTATGGACTTATGAACCGAACTATTATATGCAAACTCAACTGTCGGTAATATTAAACTCCAGGTCCTAGCATATGCATTTGGGTTGAGCCTATAATGTTGAATGTTGGGCAAAAATACTCCGGAAACTAGATCAATTGCATGTTGGATATCACGCATCGGAGAAAGTGCGTCCGGAAGATCATCAGGGACTACATCATTAAACTCCTCTAGAAGGGAAACTATTATAGGGGAATGTTCAAGATTGGACTCCACATGGATATCTTTAGCTACAACTGCCAATTCAGGTGACTGGCTCTCAATATCTGTCACTATCTCTTCCACAGTAGTGATGTGAAAGGACTTGGTTGTACTTAGATCAATAGTCTCCCTTTGGAAATCATTTTGAACAAAATCTAATTCTATAGGTTCGTCTTCAAAGTCTTCTTCATAGTCTTCTATATTTGGTTCATAGATTTCTTCGACATATTCGACCTCTTGGCTCCTAGCTTCTGGTTCAGTACTCAGGTAGGTCCTAATGGAACATTGGGATGCTATGTGGTCGAATTGTTGACATCTTGAGCATTGGGTTTGGTGCCCAAGAAAATGGGGAAGGATTACAGGTGGCGCAACCAAACCGATTTTAGGTTGGGCTGCAACAGGGGTTGGCGGTGTAGGGGTCCTAGAATTTTGCATGAGCTTACGGATCTCTTGTGTGAATTCCTTATATCCAGCCCGCATGGCAACGATCTGTTCCTTGATAGACCTCAAAATGTCGGAATTCATGGTAGCTACAGGGGTTTTAGGTTAACTGAGATAGTACTCCATATCACTATAGGTTGGCATGCAATGATGACACTGGGTGATGATGTGAAATGCAGTGTCACTAATGAAACCCTAATAACTATAATGTAGGACCAAATTTGATGCAGGACAACCTACTAATGCAATCTATTATGATTTCAGAAATCAGCAAGTCTTCACAATAATAACTTAAATTTAAATGTTGCTGATTTTTACTTCGGTTATCCAGAATTGAGGATTAAGATTAGTCAATTTAAGAAGTTAGATTGCAATCAAGTAGTACAGTTGTTTTGATCCTAAATCAATCTGATCAAAGAATGTTGAGAAACGTCCTGTTACAAGGGTGTGCTAATTTAATATCAAGATTTAATGGGTAATAGGACGGGTTCGGAAATGAAAGGTTTAATGTTCTGAATTTTGACAGCAATATAAGTTTCAAAATGTGGCTATCATGCAAGAGAACTAGAACATAATTAAATGAACAAGCCCAAGAAAAGTAGAAACCTTATTACCTGTCGTGAAGTAGGCGACTAGAATCATGTGCTCGTGGACTGGGGCGACGATCGGTGCGCGGCGAGTCGGCTCGTCAGATGGCGCGAATCTGGTCGAATCACAACAACTCGGTGGACCTGATATCAGCAACTTGGGGGCCTGATGGACCTGCCAACTATGGGGTGTGCTATGTGGTGTGGCTGGCGGGCCTGTAAATGAGGGAGGTTTATGAATTGGCCCTTGTAGCAGTGGGCGAACTTCCAGTCGGTTGGGCCGCAGGTGATGCGGTGGGCCCTGGATCGAGCGTGGGTGTGGGCGCGGCCTGTAGAGTGATGGTTGGGCTCTGAAGAGGGGACGGGCCTGTTGATTGATCCGTGAGGGACTGTGATCCTGGGGACCGAAACCTGGAGAGCTACACTGTGGCAGTTAAGGGGTGGAGGCAGGGTGATGTTGCTCGGCGGAAGGAGGAGCGGCGGGCGGCGCTGAAGAAGACGAGGTAGAGCGCGGCGGGCGGCGGCGTCGACTGGAACGTCGGCGAAGGCGGTCGCGGAGGCACAGACGGTGCGGCTCGGCGGGGAGCTCGGGGCGGGGCGGCACCGGCGGACGCGGCGGAGGCCTCGGCGGCGACGGGAGGCGGTCGGCGGCTCGGGCTCTGGCGGCACGACGGTGAAGGCGCGGCAGAGGCGGTGGTGGCGCGGTGTGCGAGCTTCGGCGGCGGCAGGAGGTGGATTGGGCTCGGGCGGTGCGGCCACGAAAGGTGGAGTGGCGACGGATCTCGACGGCGGTAGGGGCGGCGAGGCCGGAGGGGCGATGGCTGCGACGACTAGGGTGGAGCGGCGCGTCACGGGCGGTAGCGGCGGCGGCCGAACAGAGGGAGAAGATGAACAGAGGTAAGGTTTTTTTTTTTTTTTGTGGCACGTGCGGTCACGTGCGTCCCCTTTTTTTAACTCGGATCCGTTAGGATCCGGGTTATCGGGTTTGACCCGACCCTATACCCGTTACGGATTTGTCACGTGAAATCACGTGCGTTTTTTTTTTTTTTGGAGACCCGGGTTACCGGGTTGTGGGTAACGGGTTTAGAACCTACCCGTTACCTTGACTTCTTCTTCAACCTCCCGACGGATTCGGGAGGATGTGCCGACGTCCTCGGCGGCGGCTGCGGAATGGAGGGGAGGGCGGCGGCTGTGGATCGACCGAAGGGACGGCGGCGGAAATCGCGACCGCGGATCTGTGGTCGGCGGCGACGAACGGCGGCGAGCGGCCTCTTCCTGTGTGGTACGGCACGAGCGGAGGGCGTTCCGGGGTTGTCGCAGGGCGGTTATGGGCGGCGGTCGGTCACGACTCCTGCAGTCCGGGTGCTGCACAGTGGACAGCAAGGCGTCGGGCTTCCGTGGAGTTGAGTCACCGAACATGATGGCCGGTGGGGTCTTCTCCGGTGGGGGCTTCTCCGGTGGGGGCTTCGTGGGAAAGGGAAAGGTGGTCAAGGTTGGGACGGCCCTTCCTTCTGGGGTTGCCGCAGAAGATCCGACCGAGGGAGTTGGGACGGCCCTTCCTTCTGGTGACGAAATTGACAGAGAAGGGGCTCTGCTCTTGTCGTCGGTGGGAACCGATGAAGAGAAAAGAGATCTGGTGAAACTAAGAGAGAGAGGAGAGACAAGGAAATGGACCGTGGCTTTGGCAGCGGGAGCAAAGCCAAGGCTCTGATACCAAGTTGGTGTAGAACCAATTTCGGAAGGAATCTTCAGTGGGATTTTAAATCAGAAACAGAAGAAGAGGGAAAAGAGAAAGAGGAAGAGGAGGGGAAGAAGGAGAAGAGAAGAAGAGAGGAGGAGAATACGTGGGGGAGAAAATTTCTTAATTCTTCATTAACCCTAATCATGAGAATAGTCCCTTTTATATAGGGCCCAAATACACAATTTGCATAAACCCCCTTACACAACAATAAATCCTAATAAGCCCACAAATAACACAAATAAACCACAAATAAGCCCTAAAATGCAAATAAACCCAGAAATAAAATAAACCACAAATAAACCCTAAAATGCAAACAAGCCCAGAAATAAAATATAAAATAAATATGCAAATAAACGGGTCTGACTCAATCCGGAGGCTCAGGATCATCTGGATGAAGGGTTCTGATGTCCCCATCAATTTGTTTGTAAAAACTTAATCACAACCTTATGATCATTAGTTCTAGTGGCAACCGCTTCTACCCACTTCGAGACATAGTCAACCCCGACAAGAATATACTCAAAACCAAAAGAACATGAGAAAGGGCCCATGAAGTCAATACCCCAGACATCGAAAATTTCTATAATTAAAATGGGGTTGAGTGGCATCATATCTCTACGGGTGATTGTACCCATTCGCTGGCATCGCTCACAAGCCCGACAAAAATTGTGAGCATCTTTGAACAAGGAGGGCCAATAGAATCCACTTTGTAAGACTTTAGCTGCAGTTTTTCTACCCCCAAAATGTCCTCCGCAGGCTTGGGTATGACAAAAATCATGAATACTCTGAAATTCATATTCCGGCACACATCGACGGATTACTTGATCAGGATAGTACTTAAACAGATCGGGGTCATCCCAAAGGTAGAACTTAACTTGCGAAAAGAATCGATCCTTGTCCTGCTTGGACCAATGATCGGAAATTTGTCCTATGGCAAGATAGTTTACTATGTTGGCAAACCATGGTATTTTTACTTGTTGTACCTCAAACAATTGCTCATCTGGAAAGGAGTCATGAAGTGGTGAAATATTATGAGGAGGTTCGAGAACGATTCTAGACAAATGGTCTGCTACAACATTTGTGGTGCCTTTCTTATCACGAATTTCTAGATTAAATTCTTGTAACAACAGGATCCAACGAATTAGGCAAGGCTTGGTGTCCTTCTTTGAAAGGAGGTACCGGAGAGCAGAATGATCAGTGAATACAATAACCTTGGATCCTAGGAGATATGATCAAAACTTGTCTAAGGCAAACACTACAGCTAGTAATTCTTTCTCAGTAGTGGTGTAGTTCAATTGCGCATCTGAGAGTGTTTTACTGGCGTAGTAGATGACATGAGGTAACTTCTCTAGCCGTTGCCCTAAAACCGCCCCAATGGCATAGTCAGAAGCATCACACATAAGTTCAAATGGGAGGATCCAATTGGGAGGTTGTATGACAGGTGCCGTAGACAACTTAGATCAGAGTTTTTCAAAGGCCTCTTTACATGCTTCATCAAAGACAAAGGGTGTATCCTTGGCAAGGAGATTGCACAAGGGCCTAGAGATTTTGCTGAAGTTTTTAATGAAGCGACGGTAAAAACCAGCATGGCCAAGAAAAGAACGGATTTGTTTCACAGATTTGGGTGGAGGAAGATTAGAAATAAGATCAATTTTGGCTTTATCTACCTCAATCCCCCTTTTGGACACAATGTGTCCCAAAACTATACCCTCTTGAACCATGAAATGGCTCTTTTTCCAACTCAGTACTAGATTGGTCTCCTTACATCTTTTCAGAACCAGGGCTAAATTACTGAGACAATCATCAAAATGAGGGGCCAAAAACTAAAAAATCATCCATGAATACCTCCATAAATTTTTCTACCATGTCAGAAAAAATTGCCATCATGCATCGTTGAAATGTCGCGGGTGCATTGCAGAGTCCAAATGGCATTCTCCTATATGCAAATGTCCCAAATGGACATGTGAAAGTGGTTTTCTCTTGATCATCGGGATACACGGCCACTTGGTTATACCCAGAATAACCATCTAAGAAACAGTAGAAACCCTTGTGGAGTGATTGATTATAACCCTATTTGATTTTGATGAGCTCAAAGCATTTGAGTATATCTTATAATAATGAATTCAATCTAGTGTTTCAGCCAAATATTTGTGAATTTATGTTTAAGTGTCTCTAGCTTTGGTTCAATACATTATTGGCTAAGTATGGAAATCAATTTGAACCAAAGTCTGAAGCTCGAGTCGACTCCGGAAGATTACGAGTCGACTCCGGCACAAGCTCGAGTCGACTCCGGCACATTACGAGTCGACTCCGACTGAGAACAGACAGCAGGACAGAAAGATAAATCTCAGACCCTATCACCGAGTCGACTCCTGAAGAATTAGAGTCGACTCCGATGCTTGCCGAGTCGACTCCAGAAAAGCACGAGTCGACTACATGGAGTAACAGACTGAAAGACAGAGAAGTCGTTTTGGACTCTAAGAGCCGAGTCGACTCCAGAAGAACTCGAGTCGACTCCGACGGTTGGCAAGTCGACTCCTAAGGAAGCAAGAGTCGACTCTCAGAGGAATGTAAGACAAAGTCAGAGAGCCAACATCGGTATCTGAGAGCCGAGTTGACTCCAGCAAAGTCCGAGTCGACTCCGAGGCAGTTCACCTCCAAAGACAGAAGACCAGTTTTTCAGTGTCTGAGAGCCGAGTCGACTCCAGCAAAGTCCGAGTCGACTCCGAGACAGTTCAAGTTCAAAGACAGAAGACCTATTTTTTCCGGCTCTGAGAGCCGAGTTGACTCCAAGAGAATCCGAGTCGACTCGAGGAAGTAAAACCGAAAGAATGATTTTTGGAATCCTGAAGAACGAGTCGTCTCCAGAAGGGAAAGTCATCTCCTGGCATTGGCGAGTCGACTCCAGGTTTAGCCGAGTCGACTCCAGAACGGGACGGCACTTTATTTCAAATTTTGAACAGTGGGCGAGTCGACTCCAGTAAAGCATGAGTCGACTCCAGCAACAGCCGAGTCGACTCCTGATCGAGCGAGTCGACTCCGATCCCAACGAACACTTTGTCAGGAGTTGCAGAGTGTGCAGAACGGCCATAAATGTGTGTCTAACGGCTAGTTTTCGTTGGGGATGGCTTAAATAGCCAGAGTGAACAGTAATAGAGCAAGAAAGAGAGACTCCATTAAAAGCAAAAGAGATTTCCACCAACCAAGAGGCTCTCAAGAGTAAATACAAGAGAAAGAAGGAAAAAGCTCATTCAACTCCATCCAACAAATGTTCTCCTTCGTATTCAAAGCTCCTCTTCTGACAGCAAATATTCAGCACATTCAAGAGGAGTCGAAGAGTTTGAGAAGCCCCTTTCTCTACCTCCAAAAATCTGTTTGAGGGCTTCTAACTCTTCTTTATTTATATTGCTTAAATACGCTTTTCAAGAAGCTATCTTTTTACTTGTTTCAAACTGTTTTTCTTACTTGATTCAATCAGGGGATTGAATCAAGGGTGTCAAAGTTGTAGAGGTTTGTTGGTGAGCCGAGGTTAAAACCAACGGTGTAAGGGTTTGATTGTGATCCCGGGAAAACAATCGGTTGGTTCTAGTCGGTGAGCCTGTGAAAACCGACCGAGTTCGTTGTGATCTCGTAAAACAACAAGTTGGGTTGTGAGCTTGTAAAACAACCGGCTGTAATCCGAGGGATTATAGTGAACTCCCAAGTGAAGCTTGGGGAGTGGATGTAGGAGCAAGGGTTAGCTCCGAACCACTATAAAATCTCTTGTGTTTGTGATTGTTTCATTGTCTCTTCCATTCCTTTCATTCACTGCATATAGTAACTAATTAATCCACTTGCAATAAGTTTTGATTAGTTACTCATAAAGTTTTTAATTGCAATAATTACTTAAAACCCAATTCACCCCCCCTCTTGGGTTGTCTTTTTGGGCAACAAGTGGTATCAGAGCAAGAACTCTTCTATCAAAAGAGTAAAAAATCAAAATGACAACCCCATTTGGATCTTCTCATATTGAGGGGCAGTCCACCTATAGACCTCCATTCTTCAATGGAACCGACTACTCATATTGGAAAGCTAGGATGAGGATATTTATCCAAGCACAAGACTATGAGATGTGGACCACCATACTTAATGGACCATACATCCCATCAATTTTTGTAGAGGGTGTTACTATACCCAAACTTGAAAAAGATTGGGATGACAATGATATTAGGAAGGCACAACTAAATGCCAAAGCAATGAATGTGCTTTATTGTGCTTTAGACCGAAATGAATTCAATAGAGTCTCTACTTGCAATTCTGCAAAAGAGATATGGGATAGACTTGAAGTGACCCACGAGGGCACGAATCAAGTAAAAGAATCTAAAATAAATATACTAGTACATAAGTATGAATTATTTAAGATGGATTCCAATGAAACTATCACTTGCATGTTTACTAGATTTACTGATATTGTCAATGGCCTAAAAAGCCTTGGCAAAAATTATACTAACAGTGACCTTGTCAGAAAAATTCTTCGATGTCTGCCGAGGTCATGGGAGGCCAAGGTTACGGCAATCCAAGAAGCCAAAGACTTGAACAAGCTTCCACTTGAGGAGCTTCTTCGATCCCTAATGACGCACAAGCTCACAATGAAACAACACAGCGAAGAAGAATCCTCTCATAAGAAAAAGGTAATAGCTCTCAAATCTACTTCTTCTAACAAGAATTTATCTTGCAGTAGCAGCAGTGAAGAAGGAGATCATGAGGGAGATGATGATGAGGCTCTTCTCGTGCGAAAGTTCAGAAAATTCATCAACCGAAAGAAGTCCTTTCATCAGAGGTCCCTCGAGTTCCTATTACAAGGATAAAGGTAAGGAAAGGGAAAATGAGGGAATCGGATGCTATGAATGCAAGAAGCCGGAACATTTCAGAGCGGACTGTCCTTTGCTCAAGAAGGCCAGCAAATATAAGAAAAAGAAAGTTCTCGTCTCCACCTTATCGGATTTCGATTCATCATCATCATCATCGGATGAGGAACAAGAGAAAAAGGCCAACCTCTGCTTTATGGCGAATAAAAATGAGGTAACATCTGAAACGCATTTAGATTTTACCTTTGATGAATTGTATGATGAGTTTAATGAATTAATGGATGAATATAAGACAATAAATCTTAAGAATAAAGAGCTAAAACTAACCAATCAATCTCACTTCCATAAATACGATAAATTAGTTAAGGATAAGGATTTTATCATTAAAGAAAATTTAGAACTTAAAACAAGCAAGCAAATGTTAATTCAAAAAACTAATACCTTAATTAAAGATAACGAAAAACTAACCAAGGAAATTTCAGAACTTAAAAACGATAAACAAACTATAAGAGATAATCTCACAAAAGACTTAAACATACTAAAAATAGAAAAACAAAAGTTGGCACAAGAACTTAAAAAATACAAACCTTTTGTAGAAAAGTTTACATATAGTTCTGAAAAATTGAAAATGATACTTAATAATCAATGAGCTGTGTTCAATAGAGCTGGTTTAGGGTATAAACCTAAGAATAAGCAAAAGCTCCTTAGTAATTTTTTTGTGAAAGCAGGGAAAAGCAAAATTAAGAATATAACCTGTTTTTGCTGTGGAAAGATAGGACATAAAGCTAATGTGTGTGACCATAGAAAAGAAAAAGCTAAAAAAAAAATTAAAAAGGTTTGGGTTCCAAAAGGAACCAACATTACTAACCATGAAGGACCCAAGAAA
>NW_024068852.1:0-86816 GCF_009389715.1 Phoenix dactylifera | reverse complement strand
GATTGACATTCTGAAACTTTAAGACCATTAGATTAATACGAAACCTTGCTACTTTCTGTTTTTAATTTTCGCATTTAATTTTAGAATCAGAATTTTATTGTTATCAATATCTCATTAACCCTTGTTGCTAATTGAAAATTTAAAAAAAAAAAAACTTTAAGAAAAGATCAAGGGTGATTATTCAAAAATTAAAAAAAAAGAGAGGAAAAACCTAAAATTCAAATTTCAAATTTCAGATTCAAATTTCAAACTTCAACTCATAAAATTTTAAAAAAAAAATAAATAATTTGCTCGATCACCTATTCAATGAATTTAATGTCATGTCATAAAACATTAAAAAAAAAAAATCTCTTGATTGTTGCATATAGTATAAGGCATCAGTATAAAATATTCTAAGGGCTGAACCCATTTAAAAAGATAAGGTCGGGATTTCATCACTCGTCCTTAGCCCAAAAATCACCCCATTGCATAAATATCCTAAGCTTAACTAAAATCAACTAGACGTTGGCCCCTAAGGACATTCGAGCTCAATAGGACGAAGACCACCGAAAGTTGCACCAATTTCGCTCTGTGGCTTAGTTGATGTCTAGGCAAGCTTTGTCCCTATAAGGGAGACAGTTCATCTGTTCGAGGCAAGTGGGTTTTAAGTGGGCCTTTGCGAACGCATCGTGACCCCTCCACTTACCTGGGAGCTTACCTGGTCAACTCGGTTCATTAGACCGGATTGGAGGCTTAGGTGCCCTCTTCAGACCAGTTAGGAGCTGTCTAGAAATTTAAGAAAAACATTAGAAATTGAGGTGTAATGTTTAGTTGCATGTTTGATTGTGAATAGATTTTTGTTTTAGGGTGTAGTTTAGGGTATCTTTAGTTGGTACTTATATTTATATTTATTTTTTTAAAAAAAACATAAAATAAATTTAATTAAATTTTGATGCTAGGTTGGAATAGGGACGACACCGGTCGATTAAGTCGTACAACTTTAGATCATCCCTTAGGACACATCCTTGAAATTCCTTCGCAGTATCTCACACCTTGTGAGATGGCAAATTTTCCTGATGATGTAGGAAGTCACCATGGTGATGAAGGTAGACCCCCAGTTATGACACTTCGACAATACTTACACCCCACCAGGACTAGTCAACCTTCATGCATGATTATTCCTGAAAACGTAGGACACTTTGAAATCAAACCAGGAGTAATTCAATTGCTGCCAAAGTATCATGGAATGGAATCCGAGAACCCTTATCTTCACCTTAAGGATTTTGAGGAAATTAGCATCACATTTAGAGTGCCAAATGTATCGGAAGATGTCCTTAAATTGACCTTGTTCCCTTTTCCTTAAAGGATAAAGCCAAAACATGGCTGAACTCCTTGAGACCTAGATCGCTAGGAACATGGCATGATATGCAAAAAGAATTCTTGAAAAAATTCTTTTCCGCACAAAGGACTAACTTTTTGAAAAGGCACATTAGTAACTTCCAACAAAAAGACCATGAAACATTTTATGAATACTGGGAGAGATTTAAAGATTTGCTTCTCTCTTGTCCTCATCATGGGTTTGAAACATGGAGAACCATTAGTTTCTTTTACGAAGGATTGTCTCCACAGTTAAAACAATTTATAGAGACTATGTGCAATGGTCTATTTTTGGAAAAGCAACCCGATGAGGCATGGGACTATTTAGATTCTCTCGCAGAGACTGCACAATTATGGGATACAGGGGATAGAGTGAATAAACCTTTACCTAAGCCTACTAGCATTGGACACGGGGGCCTTTACAACCTTAGTACTCAGGATGATATTCAGGCTAAAATGGCAGCCCTTACTAGGAAGGTAGAGGAAATTGAACTTAGAAGGATTGAACCCGTCAAGACCGTAGAACATAACAGCGAGTGTTGTAGGGATTTGTGATCCCATCTCAACTGATCCCACAATGCATCAATCTTGCACGATCAGGCAATATTGATACCTATCAAAAATCTTTCAATAATCCTTTTCGTACTTACTGTTGGAATTTGTATCCTAAATGTCAATCGTCAGCATATTGATGATTGAATTTTGTAAATGAATTGACAAATTAATAAAGTGTTATTTGGCATTATTCATCATTTCATCTTCAAATGAACTCTTATATGATGAAGTCCTTAGGACTTATGTTATGATAAAGGAGGATTTATCTTTGAGTCCTTAAACTTGTTTGCGACGAAATGATATGTTGTTACTAGGACGACAACATTATCGAGATTAGGTCGTTGTGTGACATATACGTTGGTTGTCCTCTTAACCAAGGAGTGTGGAGACACTGGTATGCCACACAAGTGAAGTGTAGAAGTACATTTCACTAAACGTGACCAATTCCGAAACGCTCTACTGTCGAGAGATGTTCCGAGTGGATATGGGTATAAGTTTGGCCCTCTGACCTGAGACGCGCAACCTGTGACTAGCAAGCCAACTCACTGTACTTTGGTACCACGGACTACCTGAATTTCTAATTCAGTGACGGAAGGTCACTGGGTGCAGTCAAGTACTTGCGTAGTCAGTTGTGAGTCAAGATGGAATTGACCCCTCCTGAAAACAGGAGATAATGTCTTGTGATTAATTTAGCAAAACCTTGGCCAGGGTAATCCCAGTGAGGAGTCACGGGATATCTAAAGTTAATCACATAATGGATGTACTAATTATAGGGTTGACAGTGAGCTCTAAGTCATCCTGGCATTAGGAGTCAAAAGGGATTGAATTATACAGTAACCATAGTTCAGGGTTCCAAAATATTTGCTTCGCATATATTCGACCTATCCGGACGTCGGGTACCATTGCTAGATGGTCACATCGATTTGTGTAGAAAATTGTTCCTATACTACCGGCTTAGGTTCGAACCTATGAGGTCACACGCATAGAAGATTCCTGATTGATCAAGAAAGCTGATGAATGATTAAGAATCATTCAGGGATAATTTGGTCAATTTGATTGGCAAATTATCTTATAAAATAATTAAAGTAATTATTGAAGGATTAATTAGTAATTAAATTACTAATAAACTCAATTTGATTGAGTAATTGTGCTAAGGATGAGCCAAATTGAATTGGATTCAAGTTTGGGCTCAATCAAGGTTTTGACCTGATTGGATTAGGTCAGAACCAAAAAGGACTTAAGCTAATCAAATTAATTTTAAATTAATTTGTTCTTAATTGGGGATTGACCTAATTGAATTAGGTCCAACACAAAGTAATAATTCAATTTGATTGAGTTTGCATGAGCCAAAATTGAATTGGATTCAATTTGAGCTCAATCAAGGTCTGACCTGATTAGATTGGGTTCAACCAAAATTGCTTTGTTTTAATTCGGGTTTGACCAAATTTGATTAGGTGCAACCTAAGGGGATTAGGCTCAGATGATGTGGCAATTATTGGTGACATGGAATTGGATTTCATGAATTTTAAATAAACCAAAATTATTGCATGGCACATGGACCCATTGCTTGACACATGGCGACATTGTTTGTTATTTGAATTTAAATTCAAACATTAAGCAATGTGTTAAATGATTTTAATCACTCAAACCATCAGCCAAGGTGGCGTCTGAGTTTTTGAATGGATTAAATTCGAATTTCAAGAGGTGATTTTCGAAATTATGAAGTGTTTTACCTTGCCACATGGATTTCAAATTCCTTCCCTCTTGCACATGTGTTTAAAATTTGAATTTAAATCAGATTTGGTTGAGATCTGATTTGGGTTGTTCCTATTCCTTTGCATGTTCCAACTAAAAGAGGTTTTCTAAAAATAAATTTTGAATTTTGAATGAAAATTCGGAGGCCATTAAAAGGGGTCAAACATGGGCACCAAAAACACATCCAATGCAGCCTTCTTCCTCACCCGCCTCCTCCTCCTCTTCTTCTCCATTTTAGATAGGGTTTTCAGGGTGAATATCTAGAAGATTCAAGATCAAATCTGAGTCCTCTACTTCCCTTACAACCTCATCTCTATCTGCTTCAAGACGATTGATCAAGAGTTGATTGAATCCCGGCGGGCAGATTTCAGCTTTCAAGTCTTCTGCAGCTGCTAGCACTGTTGCGGAAGAAGATCCTTCAGGATTTCGCGTGTACTTCTCGTAGAGGCCATTCATGTGCGTGGCTGCGAAGTCAAGAATTAGATTCACAACTTTCATCCATCATAAAAGGTATTAATCTAGCATTAATCATTTATTATGGTGTCAAGGTCTAGGTCCAATTCCCCGAGGTTTTACCCTCTTTTGGGGCTCCTCACGGAGATATCTCCAGAATCCATTCGATGGATATTCAGAGATTAATTGGAATAGAGTTCTTAAGTTTCAGATCTGATAGTTAATCATGCATAAAAGTTTTAGCATAATTGTTTAAACGATTCCGGCATAATCCTATGTGTTCTTAAGGTGCTGATTTCTAGATTTGATCTTGTAAGCATGCATGAATTAAATTGTTTGATTCGGTTTTTTCTGCTGCGTTTTAAAACTTAAAAAAAACTACGTATGGCTTGATCCCCCTTATGAAGGGGTACGTAGGCAACCCGATCAGGTTCAGCCATGGTTTTCAAAAAAAAAAAAAAATTCAGCATGCTAAACACCGAAGAACCTAGGATTCACTTACATTGGTATCAGAGCCAGGTTTATGTTTAAACTTTTATGTTTTAATTCTTGTAATTAAATCTAAAATTATTAACATGTTTAGATTAGATCTAAAGTGCTTTTTATGATTGATTTAATTGCTGATTATGCATGATTAAGTAGATCTGAAATTTTGGATGCATATGATGCATGTTTGTGTTAGGATTAGTAACATGAATAAATCTGAAATCATAATATTATTTAGATTAGATCTAAATAAAGTTTATAATTCATATGATCTCTGATTTTAATGAACAAATCAGAATAAAAGTGAAAAAACAAATACATAAGATGTATGTTGTTTGTATTAATTCATGTTGTTATGTATATGTGATGCATGAACATAAAACATAATGACTTAAACATGAATTAAATCTGATTACATGTGATTAATTACAAAAACTCAGATCTGAAAATGTGTTTTAAGAACTGAAAGATTGTAATTAATATGTAATTAAAAAGAAATATGCAATGATCAAAACTTTCATAAGTCTAAACTTAATTGAGAATTAAGTGTTATGAAATAGAATTGTAACTCAATTAATTGACATTGCATAATTCTTTGGGCATATGGGTTAGCTTGAATCAAGTTCTTAGGATTGGGTTAGACCTAAGGTTAGAATCGAACATGGTCTAATTAGAGTTAATTGATCAAATCTAATTAAGTAGTAACTAGATTAGGTCAAGGAAACTCTAGGTTAAATACAATAGTTGTAGATTGATCAATTCCATGTCTTTGATTAGACCAAGATGGAACTTGATTTAGGCTCAGAGGTGTAGCCCGAGTCATTTGAGTAATCAAATCGAAATTGATTAACCAGTCGGTGTCTAAGGTAAGTTTGGCAGTTTTGACCGGTGGTTTTTAATTGGGAGCTACTCGCACTGATTCGTCTTTGTCGAGTTAATGGCATATCCCTTCCACCGATCTCACTTACCTGGCCGACATGGTCAATCACATTTTGATTGGATCACTTAATGATTCGAGTTAGCCCATGTCTTAAGGAAAATCAGTATGACTAATTTAGGTGTCTCCTTAACCGGTTTGAGTCTAATCTGATTTGGTGAAGTCAGTGGGAGAAATTAGACTAACCGGATCTTCTCATCTATCCTAATTATGAAATCCTCTAAAATTATTAGGTCCTTAAAATGAAATGGTTATGGAGATAACTAGGTCATAGCCTCCCATTAAGTTGGGTGATAATGGGTCCAATGTTTTGATAATTATTGGAGGCGCCACACGCCTGGTACTTATCAAGCATTGGAATTGTCATTCAATATATGATGAGTTAAGTGTACCTTCAATAGGCGGTCAGGTGAGCCGAGCCACACTCGGGCTTGGTCATCTATTAATTGATTAGACTTAACCCTATCATTTAAAGGTTGGACCTGACTAGGATATTCGGTGGAGGCGCCACACGCCTGCCGGAAAACCTAGGGCAAAATCATCACTAGAAGTTGCTTGGTGAAGCAATTGGTTAAGAACCTACCGATAGGTGCATATGGGTTGGCCGAGCCACACTCGGGCCTATATGGGATCTATTGGGTTCTAGTGCCCACTAAAGAATTAGGAGTAATTTTTTGAATTAGAGGTAGAGGCTACCAATTTGTATAAAATAGTGGGAATATCTTTAGACTAAAGTCCAAGTCTACTGTGTTTAGTCAATTCATATACTAATAGCCAAATTTTCTTTTTATGCAGAAATGGCCACTAATTTATCACTTCGCTCATTGTTGGACAATGACAAGTTGACTGGTCCAAATTTCAATAATTGGCATAGAAAACTGAAAATAGTGCTAGAGCATGAGAGGATCCTTTATGTGATAACGGATCAAGCACCTGAGCAGCCCGCTGCTAATGCATCAAGATCGGCCAGAGACACTTATCAGAAGTGGCTCAGTGACCGGATCACTGTTCGATGCATCATGTTGGCAGCAATGAGTGATGAGTTTAGTAGGCGTTTTGAGAATACGCAGCCGGAAGATATCATTCAAGTGTTGAATGAATCATTCGGCGTTCCTGACGACGTTGAGAGGCACAAAACTAGTTGTGCCATCTTCAGCGCCCGAATGAAAGATGGGACCTCGGTAACTGATCATGTACTGTACATGATTGAGTTGATCGAGCATCTAAGCGCTCTTGGCTTTCCCCTTCATGATCAATTGGGGAAGGATGCCATACTAAACTCATTGCCTGAATCATACCGTCCTTTTCTCACTCATTTTCGTATGACGAAATCTGTAGTGAATTATCACCAATTGTTGGGGTTACTACAGACGTTTGAGAATGATCACCAACTTCTTAAGAAGACGGTGAATTTAGTGGGAGGTTCATCCAAGGGTCGCTCCTTTAAGAAAGGAAAAAAGAAAAATAAAATCCAAAAGAAACAGGTGCACCATGCTCAGCCTAGTCAGAAAAAGAATAAAAAGGCTGATCAGAGCAAGGCGGAGTGCTTCTTCTGCAAGAAGCAAGGACATTGAAAGAGGAACTGTCCTCTTTACATTACATCCCTCGATCCGAACCGGCCTAAGAAAAGTGGGCAATCAGTTGCCAATCAAGGTACTTATATGATAACACCTTGCAATTTTTCTATTTGTGATAATTCGACCTAGGTATTGGATACCGGTAGTCCTTTTAATATTTGCAATTCGTTGCAGGGGCTACAAGTCAGTAAGAGGTTTGAAGAAGGAGAAAGGTTCCTGAATGTTGGAGATGGAAGACCAGTTCCAGTTCTAGCTTTAGGAATTCTTAAACTTGAATTCAGCTCTCATGTAAATGTCCTTAGTGATTGTCACTATTGTCCAAGTTTTCTATTGAATATCATTTCTGTAGGCCTTTTGACCAAAAATGGTTATGAAATATCAATAAAAAAGGATTATTGCAATGTCATTTGGAATGGTGTTGTTGTAATGAATGGAATTTTGAGTAATGGCATTTACATTTTGTCACAGCCTGTTCATGTAATGTATAAATCCAATAAGCGCCCTAGAATAGATAATGTCACGGATGTCTACCTTTGGCATCATAGGCTAGGTCATATTAACAAGAATAGGATGAACAGGTTAAGTAAAGAGGGAATCCTTGATGTTAATGATTGTGAATCATTGACAACCTGTGAATCATGTCTTCTTGGTAAAATGACCAAATCACCTTTTACCAGAAAAGGTGAACGAGCCAGTGACTTATTGACCCTTGTACATTCTGATGTATGTGGGCCAATGAGCACAGATGCTAGAGGTGGGTATTCATATTTCATTACGTTTACAGACGACCTTTCTAGGTATGGTTATGTCTATTTAATGAGACATAAATCTGAATCATTTGAAATGTTCAAATTATATCGTAATGAAGTAGAAAAACAAACTGAAAAGAGTATTAAAACTCTTCGATCAGATCGAGGAGATGAATACCTCTCCAGTGAATTTTTGACATATCTAGGAGAAAATGGGATTCTCTCCCAATAGACTCCTCCTGGTACACCACAATATAATGGTGTGTCAGAAAGGAGAAATCGAACTCTGTTAGACATGGTTCGATCCATGATGGGGTTTGCTAATCTGCTCATATCCTTTTGGGGATATGCTCTTGAGTCAGCCTGCTATATTCTAAATAAGGTTCCAAGTAAGTCTGTAAATAAAACACCACATGAGATGTGGACTGGACGTAAGCCGATGCTCTCTCACCTTAGGATTTGGGGGTGTCCGGCGTACGTCAAACGTTTGAAGACAGACAAACTTGAACCCAAGTCTGACAAATGTTTCTTTGTTGGTTACCCTAAAGAAACTAAAGGATATTACTTCTACTTTGCTGAAGAACAAAAGTTGTTCGTAAGCAATAGAGCAATTTTCTTAGAAAAGGAATTCCTTGGTGAAGGAACAAATAGCTCTAATGTTGAGCTTAGAGAAGTTCAACATGTAGAAGATCCGACACCATCTACTGAACCAGTTGAGTCGGATTTGATTAGATCAGATCCAGAACCCATATTAGATGCACCATTAAGGCGATCGGGTAGAGTACCACGTCAGCCGGACAGATACTACGGTTTCTTGGTCCGAGATGGGGATCCTATCAAACTTGATGAAAACGATGAGGATCCGATCACATATATGGATGCAATGCAGAGGTATGGCTCTGATAAATGGCTTGGAGCCATGCAATCCGAAATGGAATCCATGAAGGTCAATGATATTTGGACATTAGTTGACCCACCCGAAGGAATTAAATCCATAGGGTGTAAGTGGATATTCAAAAGGAAACGGGGCGCAGACGGAAAAGTAGAGACCTATAAAGCCCGTCTGGTTGCCAAGGGTTATCGTCAACGTTATGGTATTGACTATGACGAGACGTTTTCTCCTGTGGCAATGCTCAAGTCCATTCGGATTGTGCTTGCGATAGCAGCACATTTAGACTATGAAATCTGGCAAATAGATGTAAAGACCGCATTTCTAAATGGAGATTTAGAAGAGGAAGTGTATATGATACAACCTGAAGGTTTTACATCTGCAGATGAGTCTAAAGTGTGCAAGCTTCAAAAATCCATTTATGGATTAAAGCAAGCTTCACAGAGTTGGAATATACGTTTTGATAAGGTAATCAAAACATATGGCTTCATTAAGAATGAAGAGGAACCTTGCATTTATAAATGGGCAAATGGTTCAGTTATTATATTCTTTATTTTGTATGTGGATGACATTCTTTTAATCGGAAATGACATTCCTGCATTACAAGGAATAAAGGTTTGGCTATCATCTCAATTTGCCATGAAGGATTTGGGAGAAGCATCTTACATCCTAGGGATGAAGATCTATAGAGATAGATCTAGAAGATTGCTTGGATTATCCCAATCCACATACATTGATACTATACTGAAGAGGTTCAGTATGATTAATTCCAAGAAAGGCTATCTTCCGATGGGCTATGGAATTAACCTCTCTAAAAGGGATTGTCCGACAACCCCTCAAGAAAGAGTGAGTATGGATAGAATTCCATATGCTTCGGCAGTGGGATCTATAATGTATGCCATGACATGTATTAGACCAGACGTGGCATACTCACTAGGAGTAGTGAGCAGATACCAGTCTGATCCAGGTAGCAACCACTGGAAGGTTGTAAAAACCATCCTTAAGTATTTGAGAAATACTAAAGATCAGTGGCTTGTCTATGGTGATTCTGACTTAAAACTTGAGGGATATACTGATTCAAGTTTTCAGTCAGATCAAGATGATAGCAAGAGCATGTCAGGATATATCTTCACTCTTAAGGGTGGGGCCATCTGCTGGAAGAGTTCCAAGCAGCATACAGTGGCAGATTCTACATGTGAAGCAGAATATATCGCAGCATCTGATGCCGCGAAGGAAGCTGTATGGTTGCGGAAGTTCATCACCGAGCTTGGAGTGACACCCTCCATTGATGGTCCAGTGCCTGTATTTTGTGACAATACTGGGGCCATAGCTCAAGCAAGAGAACCCAAAGCACATCAGCGGACCAAGCATATTCTACGTCGCTACCACCTGGTTCGAGAGATCATCGATCGAGGTGATATTGATCTTCAGAAGATTGACACAAAAGAAAATCTGGCTGACCCATTTACCAAAGTCCTCGGCATCAAAGAGTTCGACGAACACAAGTCGAAGATGGGTATTAGATACTGTGCCGATTGGCATTAGGCTAAGTGGGAGTTGTTGGAATTTGTATCCTAAATATCAATCGTCAGCATATTGATGATTGAATTTTGTAAATGAATTGACAAATTAATAAAGTGTTATTTGGCATTATTCATCATTTCATCTTCAAATGAACTCTTATATGATGAAGTCCTTAGGACTTATGTTATGATAAAGGAGGATTTATCTTTGAGTCCTTAAACTTGTTTGCGACGAAATGATATGTTGTTACTAAGACGACAACATTATCGAGATTAGGTCGTTGTGTGACATATATGTTGGTTGTCCTCTTAACCAAGGAGTGTGGAGACACTGGTATGCCACACAAGTGAAGTGTAGAAGTACATTTCACTAAACGTGACCAATTCCGGAACGCTCTACTGTCGAGAGATGTTCCGAGTGGATATGGGTATAAGTTTGGCCCTCTGACCTGAGACCGCAACCTGTGACTAGCAAGCAACTCACTGTACTTTGGTACCGGACTACCTGAATTTCTAATTCAGTGACGGAAGGTCACTGGGTGCAGTCAAGTACTTGCGTAGTCAGTTGTGAGTCAAGATGGAATTGACCCCTCCTGAAAATAGGAGATAATGTCTTGTGATTAATTTAGCAAAACCTTGGCCAGGGTAATCCCAGTGAGGAGTCACGGGATATCTAAAGTTAATCACATAATGGATGTACTAATTATAGGGTTGACAGTGAGCTCTAAGTCATCCTGGCATTAGGAGTCAAAGGAATTGAATTATACAGTAACCATAGTTCAGGGTTCCAAAATATTTGCTTCGCATATATTCGACCTATCCGGATGTCGGGTACCATTGCTAGATGGTCACATCGATTAGTGTAGAAAATTGTTCCTATACTACCGGCTTAGGTTCGAACCTATGAGGTCACACGCATAGAAGATTCCTGATTGATCAAGAAAGCTGATGAATGATTAAGAATCATTCAGGGATAATTTGGTCAATTTGATTGGCAAATTATCTTATAAAATAATTAAAGTAATTATTGAAGGATTAATTAGTAATTAAATTACTAATAAACTCAATTTGATTGAGTAATTGTGCTAAGGATGAGCCAAATTGAATTGGATTCAAGTTTGGGCTCAATCAGGGTTTTGACCTGATTGGATTAGGTCAGAACCAAAAAGGACTTAAGCTGATCAAATTAATTTTAAATTAATTTGTTCTTAATTGGGGATTGACCTAATTGAATTAGGTCCAACACAAAGTAATAATTCAATTTGATTGAGTTTGCATGAGCCAAAATTAAATTGGATTCAATTTGAGCTCAATCAGGGTCTGACCTGATTAGATTGGGTTCAACCAAAATTGCTTTGTTTTAATTCGGGTTTGACCAAATTTGATTAGGTGCAACCCAAGGGGATTAGGCTCAGATGATGTGGCAATTATTGGTGACATGGAATTGGATTTCATGAATTTTAAATAAACCAAAATTATTGCATGGCACATGGACCCATTGCTTGACACATGGCGACATTGTTTGTTATTTGAATTTAAATTCAAATATTAAGCAATGTGTTAAATGATTTTAATCACTCAAACCATCAGCCAAGGTGGCGTCTGAGTTTTTGAATGGATTAAATTCAAATTTCAAGAGGTGATTTCGAAATTATGAAGTGTTTTATCTTGCCACATGGATTTCAAATTCCTTCCCTCTTGCACATGTGTTTAAAATTTGAATTTAAATCAGATTTGGTTGAGATCTGATTTGGGTTGTTCCTATTCCTTTGCATGTGCCAACTAAAAGAGGTTTTCTGAAAATAAATTTCAAATTTTGAATGAAAATTCGGAGGCCATTAAAAGGGGTCAAACATGGGCACCAAAAACACATCCATTGCAGCCTTCTTCCTCACCCGCCTCCTCCTCCTCTTCTTCTCCATTTTAGATAGGGTTTTCAGGGTGAATATCTAGAAGATTCAAGATCAGATCTGAGTCCTCTACTTCCCTTACAAGCCTCATCTCTATCTGCTTCAAGACGATTGATCAAGAGTTGATTGAATCCCGACGGGCAGATTTCAGCTTTCAAGTGTTCTGCAGCTGCAAGCACTGTTGCGGAAGAAGATCCTTCAGGACTTCGCGTGTACTTCTCGTAGAGGCCATTCGTGTGCGTGGCTGCGAAGTCAAGAATCAGATTCACAACTTTCATCCATCATAAAAGGTATTAATCTAGCATTAATCATTTATTATGGTGTCAAGGTCTAGGTCCAATTCCCCGAGGTTTTACCCTCTTTTGGGGCTCCTCACGGAGATATCTCCAGAATCCATTCGATGGATATTTGGAGATTAATTGGAATAGAGTTCTTAAGTTTCAGATCTGATAGTTAATCATACATAAAAGTTTTAGCATAATTGTTTAAACGATTCCGGCATAATCCTATGTGTTCTTAAGGTGCTGATTTCTAGATTTGATCTTGTAAGCATGCATGAATTAAATTGTTTGATTCGGTTTTTTCCGCTGCGTTTTAAAACTTAAAAAGAACTACGTATGGCTTGATCCCCCTTATGAAGGGGTACGTAGGCAACCCGATCAGGTTCAGCCATGGTTTTCAAAAAAAAAAAAAATTCAGCATGCTAAACACCGAAGAACCTAGGATTCACTTTCACTTACAACCCTGGATGGAAGAACCATCCAAATTTCAGGTGGAGGAATGACCAACCTCAACAAGTATATAACCCAACTCCTCCACCTCCGCAACCTCATTATGCACACGCACCCCCTCAAAAATCCAGTCTCGAAGAAACTTTGCAATCTTTCATGCAAGGTCAAGCTAAAATCAATGATGAATTAAGAAATCAACTGACAACGCTGACCACTGCTTTAAGTGCTCAAGAGAAGGGTAAGGTACCAGCTCAACCACAACCTAACCCTCAAGTCTACGGCGGTAGCAATGCATCATCTTCAACTTCGCATAAAGAACAAGCAAAGAGTATAATAACTTTGCGAAGTGGAAAGATTATTGACCGACCAGTCCCAGAACAAACACAAGTCATACCTGATTCTGACCCTCCCAAGACAAAAGAAAAGGATAATGAAGAAACTGAAGCACCAACATCTACTGAAAAAATTGAATGTCCTTTTCCTGCACCATTTCCACAAAGATTAAAGCCCTTGCAAAAGCTTGAACCAAACTCTGAAATTCTTGAGCTTTTTAAGCAAGTAAAAATCAATGTACCTCTTCTTGATGCAATCAAACAAGTGCCTTCTTATGCAAAATTTTTAAAAGATTTGTGCACTGTCAAGCATCGTTTAAATGTCAAGAAGAACGCATTTCTGGCTGAAAATGTGAGTGCAATTTTACAGCATAACATTCTTCCTAAATATAAGGATCCAGGTTGCCCAACTATCTCGTGCATCATTGGCAATTTTAGGATTGAGCGAGCATTGCAAGATTTAGGAGCGAGTGTGAACTTGTTGCCATATACGGTATATGAGCAACTCGGTTTGGGTGAGTTGAAGCCAACAACTGTGACCTTACAATTAGCTGACAGGTCAGTGAAGGTCCCTAGAGGGATTATCGAAGATGTGTTGGTCCAAGTAGACAAGTTCTATTTTTCTGTTGACTTTATCGTACTGGACACACATCCGGCTTCCAATTCACCATCTCAGATTTCGGTCATCTTAGGACGCGCATTCCTTGCAACTTCTAATGCATTGATCAATTGTAGGAATGGTGTCATGAAGCTTTCTTTTGGCAATATGACTTTGGAACTGAACGTCTTTAGTATAGGCAAACAACCCAGTGATCATGAAGAAAGTAAAGAAGTGAATGGGTTGAAACCATTGCGGAAGAATATCTGTTAAAAGAAACATTTACTGAATCGGCCGACAATGGTTTGATAGATTGGTGTTCTGAAGGTATTGCTGATGATGTGGTCCCACCTATTTTAGATAATTCGGATGTCATGATGGTCAATGGGTGGAGACCGCGAATAGAGGAATTTGAACAGTTGCCACCTCGAAAAGCAAAGATAGTAACATCCCATGAACAAACACCTAAGCTCGAGTAGAAACCTTTACCGAAGGAACTCAAGTATGCCTTTCTTGGATCCGAGGACACATTTCCTATAATCATCTCATCTGATCTGGATCATGCCCAAGAAAGAAAATTACTTGGTGTTCTAAAGAATCATAAGGGAGCTTTAGGATGGTCTATTGCCGACTTGAAGGGGATTAGCCCTTTAATTTGCACGCACCGGATATATTTGGAGGACAATGTCAAAACCACAAGGCAAATGCAACGCAGGTTGAATCCTACGATGAGAGATGTGGTTAAAGCAGAAGTCCTCAAGTTGCTTGACGTGGGTATTATTTACCCAATTTCCGATAGCAAGTGGGTGAGTCCTACTCAAGTCGTGCCCAAGAAAGCAGGTCTGACGGTAGTCAAAAATGAGCAGGGTGAACTAGTCCCAACTCATGTTCCGACGAGTTGGTGCATGTGTGTTGACTACCGAAAATTGAATTTGGTCACTAGGAAGGATCACTTTCCCCTACCCTTCCTAGACCAAGTTTTGGAAAGAGTTGCAGGACACAAATTCGATTATTTTCTCGATGGCTATTCCGGATACTACCAAATCGAAATTTCACCTGAGGATCAAGAGAAGACTACCTTTACTTGTCCTTTTGGCACATTCACTTTCCGTCGGATGCCATTCGGGTTGTGTAATGCACCTGCAACATTCCAAAGGTGTATGCTCAATATTTTTGAAGAAATGAACGAGAAATTTTTAGAAGTGTTTATGGATGATTTCTCTATTTTTGGCGATTCTTTTGATGATTGTTTATTACATTTACAAGCAGTCTTAGCTCGATGCATGGAAAAGAATCTGATACTAAATTGGGAGAAATGCCACTTCATGGTGCTAAAGGGAATTGTCCTAGGACATATTGTTTCATCGAAGGGCATGGAAGTTGATAGAGCTAAAATTGATTTAATCGCCAAGCTACCTGCACCCAAGACAGTTAGAGATGTTAGATCATTTTTGGATCACGCAGAATTTTATAGGAAGTTCATCAAGGACTTTAGTGTCATAGCTCGACCATTATGTAACCTCCTATCCCTTGATACGCCATTCAATTGGACTGAAACCTGTCAAGAGGCATTTGAAAAGTTGAAGTCTATGCTTAGCACTGCACCCATCGTGCGACCACTTGATTGGTCATTACCTTTTGAGATCATGTGCGATGCTAGTGACTATGCGATAGGAGCTGTCCTAGGACAACGCAAGGATAATAAGCCATATGTCATCTACTATGCAAGCAAAACCTTAAATGATGCTCAAATGAATTACACCACCACTGAGAAGGAATTGCTTACAGTAGTATTTGCATTAGACAAATTTCGCTCTTATATCCTTGGTGCTCCTATTGTTATCTTTACGGACCATGCAGCACTAAAATATTTACTGGATAAGAAAGAGGCCAAACCACGCTTAATACGATGGATACTTCTACTCCAAGAATTTGACATCACTATCAAAGATAAAAAGGGAGTAGAGAATGTGGTTGCTGACCATCTATCACGGCTAGTTGTTCATGATTTGGTGCCACAGTTGCCCATCAAGGACTCGTTCCCTGAAGAGCAATTGTTTACACTTTCTACTATGCCATGGTATGCTGATATTGTAAACTTTCTTGTCACGAACCGGATGCCGGAGCATTGGGGATCGAATGATAAGAATAATTTCTTGCGTGAAGTAAGAAGTTATTATTATGATGCCCCCTATTTGTTCAAGTATTACAATGATCAAATCTTTAGAAGATGCATTCCGGATCATGAGATACAAAGTGTACTCTCTTTTTGTCATGCCAGTGCTTGCGGAGGACACTTTGCATCTAAGAAAACAGCAGCTAAGGTGTTACAATGTGGTTTTTATTGGCCTACACTATTTAAAGATGCCCACGAGTTCTGTAGGACATGTGACCCATGTCAACGGTTGGAAGTCTAACTCGTAGGCAAATGATGCCTCTTCAGCCCATTACTGCTATTGAAATTTTGACATGTGGGGCATTGATTTCATGGGTCCGTTTCCACCATCTATTGGCCATGAGTATATTTTAGTTGGTGTTGAGTATGTGTCAAAATGGGTAGAAGCTGTTGCCTGTAGAACTAATGATCACAAACCTGTTTTGAAATTTCTGAAAGAAAATATATTTTCTAGGTTTGGGATGCCCAAGGTTATAATTAGTGATGGAAGAAAATATTTCTGTAATAAACCTTTTGAGATTCTGTTACGAAAGTACGGTATCACCCATAAAATTGCAACCCCTTATCATCCGCAGACTAGTGGCCAAGTAGAGTTAGCCAATCGGAAGATTAAACGAATTTTAGAGAAAACGGTGAATCCATCACGCAAAGACTGGTCTTTAAAACTTTTTGACGCATTGTGGGCTTACCGTACTGCTTATAAAACTATTCTTGGTATGTCCCCATATCGGCTAGTCTATGGAAAAGCATGTCATCTACCTGTTGAAATAGAGCATAAATCGTATTGGGCCATTAGAAAATTAAACTTTGAATTGTCAGATGCTGGTTTAGCTCGAAAATTATAATTAAATGAGTTGAATGAAATTCGATGAGATGCGTATGACAATGCTAGACTTTGTAAAGAACGAATGAAAATTAGGCATGATAAATCAATTCTAAGAAAATTTTTTAAACCTGCACAAAAAGTTCTTTGTTATGACTCTCGCTTACATCTGTTTTCTGGAAAGTTACGATCAAGATGGACAGGTCCTTTCATTGTAAAAACTGTTTTTCCACATGGGGCAGTTGAAATTGAGAATCCACAGGATGGCACAATTCTTAAGGTAAATGGACACAGATTAAAACCTTTTCTTCAGAATTTTGCAGATGAAGAGGACTCCTTTTCCTTGGGGGAGCCTTCTTATGACTGAACATGATGGCCAAGGTATGTGTATATTAGTTAGAATTAATTTTTTTTTCTTTTTTTTCTAGTTTTCTTCTTATTTTGTAGGTCTTCTTTTCTGGAAATCAACAGCTTAAGGTATTCTTCTTCTCTCTATTATTTTCTCCATTGTCTCTCATATATAGTTTTCTTGCATCTTTTACATTGAGGACAATGCAATGTTTTAGTTGGGGGGAGGGAAATATTTTGATAAAAAAAAAAAAAAACTTGTTTTTGCATTTGATTTATTACTTTCTTTTCTGAGCAAATGCACATGTATTTTCATATTGAGTTTGTGCAACTATTAAGGCAAGGAACACATGCAGACTATGATTGATCAGAGACCTATTATTAGATCCCCACACGTGTACTTAATGATAATAGGAAGGCCTCAGGAGTTCATATTTATTAGCTGCATTTTTGTTAGCTTTATCCGTAAAAGAAGTATGAGTATCCTTGTCCGTACCATAAGGTTCATGATTTGGTTTTCACATAAAGATAGAGGTTGAATATCCCAGTTAGATTACTTAGGTACCTTATGATCCGACCTTGGTTGACTTATAGTCACGATGCAGTCACATATATAATAAAAATATCTATATGGTTCAGTCTACCATCTCTTTTCTTGCATGATAATTAAAAAAAAAAATCCTTATGATGACAAGTCTGGCCTCGTGGTGTTGTCTGGTTCGAGCAATTAAGTCCGAAGGGTGTTTCACCTAATGTCTTGAGCCAACTGGATCGAGAGTTATTGGCTGAAAGCTCGCTACATGGACCTTACTAGAGCCTAATGGGGTTGGACTATTGTAATTGTCATTTGTGTTTAAAAATAAAAATAAGCATGAATAGGGTTGGTCGGACTGAACCTAGTGACATGTGGTAATGACTGGTTTTGACTCCATTGTGTTGGACCTCTGTGTACCCGGGTTGTTTAGTTGGGATTAATAGCTCTTTCTTTATATGCGAACCATTCTTGACAAATTTAGACAACATGTGATATTCTGAAAATTTGATGGATCAGGTTCTAACAAATTGTAGAAAATACTTGTGAACTTGAGTAGTGCACCTAAAACTCAGGCGGTGCCCTGTTGTGGTGGAGGTATTAGTACTCTGAGAAAGTCATGCGATTTGATGCGCACTCAACTTTTATATTTCCTTGCTTTGACAGTTGCCATGCTTGAAAATATATATCAATTAATTACATGTGTATTAGCTTAGGATTTATTTCATATTTTTATTAGGATCTCATGTCATGTCATATCATTCATGATGTTTGTGGGTAGCATCCTTGAAAATTCTCACGAGACAACACTCGTCCACTAGGGTAACCTAGGGGTTTAACGGCTTGTTGCACGTGCTAAGTGCAATCGTGATTCCTACGAAAGTGAGTGCTTATCTTAATTTTATGCAATTAGTTCAAATAAAACATCAAAGGATCAGCCAACACTTTTTGCACTCTCATATTATTATCTGCTCGTTAATTGCTAGAGGCTAGCAATAAGCTAGTTGGGGGGTGTGATGAGAGCACAAAAGTGCGATCTACACATCACTTAAATTAGTATTATTGCTAACAAAAAAATGATAAATGTGCTGCATTAATATTATATTTTTGTGGGGTGCAGGTGATCGGAAATCAAAGCTAAAATGCACATTGGGTCCAAAAATATGCATCACTGCAGGTGACCAGCCAACCGCATGTGTCAACCCCAGTTGCACACTAGAAGGAGGTCAAGTTCAGCCGTCCACTTCATCGCAGCTTCAATCTTCTGTGTGAGCCCAAGCATCTGAGCCGTGTGCAGCCCATCCGCTCGCGTGGAAGAATCGCGAAGCATCCACCCGGCATCCTGCGATTCCAGCATCCCACGATCTTCAGCCTTCCGCAGATTCGCGCATCCGGATGTCTGCCAGATAGCCGTTCGCGAGCAACTCCATCTAAGCGCCAGCAGTCCGATCCTCCTGCGACCAACCATCCGCGAGCCGGCTCCGTCTCCGCATTCCGTTTGCGAGCATCCACTGCTTCCGGATTAGCATCTCATCTACATCTCAGCCTTCTGCGATCAGATCTCCCAAGCTTCCACGTTCACAGCGCGTCCCAGCTCCATCTCAAGCTCCATCCGACTTCATCGCAGCGTCCACGTCCGAGTTCCTCACGAGCACACGCCTCGTCTGCACCTCATCCCAGCAAAGATCCAGCTTCCGATCCGTGATTCCAGCATCCGTGATCAACATCCGTCAACCTCTTCTGGATTCACAGCAATCAGAATCCCATCGCGCGTCCAAGGATCTGCTGCTCATCCGATTCTTCCGGATCCACGCTCATTCCTTCCGATCCAGTCCACCCAGCATCCACGAGCCTCCCAGATTCCGCTTCTCCCGCAAGTGATTCTCTCACGTCCAGATCTCACGCGTTGGAGCATCCCGCATCCCCTGCTTCTGCGATAGAACAGCAGCGAATCCCAGGATCTGTGAAGCTTCCCAGCAACCGTGATCCCGTGATCCACGCCTCAGATCCATCGGTCCGCTCATCTCCACCGCATGTGAGAAGGGGATCGACGCCAGCTTGATATATACCTCTCGGCTGGGTGAGAAAGTGGAGGAGAGTCCCATTCGAAAAAAACAGAGGAGCTCCTGTTATTCAAAGAAAGAAAAAAAAAGGGAAACAGAGCATGCTCTGTTTCCAAAAAGAATAGAAAAAAGAAAACAAAAGAGGGGAGTTTTCTTTTATGTTAATGGAGGGCTGATTTCTTAGGTAAAGGGTGATGGAGGAACCTTTGATGTATTGCTTTCTTTGAAGTAAATTCTGAACCTTTGCTCTTATTGATTTATATTTTTAATGTGTTATGGGTTCTTGCATAACTATTTCGTAGATAGATTTTTAATGGTTTATGTTTATTGGCACATGGACTGCTTTAGTATTTGATTTGTCGTTGATGTAATAGGCACGATGAATGCTTAGAAATAGAGTTCATATGTCCATAAAATATATTCCATGTTTTTATCTATTCTACTTTTACATCCTTAATCAAGAATCGCAGGATTTATTCTTGAATGCAATATTATCAACGGAGATTCCGGATCCCTAACCATTTCTATTTGATTGAACTTTGTTTATTGATCTATTATTCTCTGCTTTTAATTTCTGAAAATCAAAACATAATTTTAATCCACAAATTTGTTGAATTAATTAATCTAAAATTATATTAAATAATCTCATATATATTTCGTTCCCTGAGGATTCGACCTCGAACTTCCGAGAATTTACTACTTGTGCGATTCTCCTATACTTGGGAGATTAGTTTCGCGAAAGCAATTTTGCGAGCGCGTCAAACCTATATTTTTTGTTCCTATTAGATATTTAAAAATTCTCTTAACTGCAATTAGGTGTGATTTCTTAGGATTAGATTGATACCTAGCACACATGCATATACTAAACATGATATCAGGTCTACTTGCTGTAAGATATAATAATGAACCTATTATACCTCTATACAGCTTTTGATCTACTGACTTACCTGATTCATCTTTGTCTAATTTGGATGATGAGCTCATGGGAGTGCCAATTGACTTGTTTCCATCCATATCAAACTTCTTTAGCATTTTCTTGATATATTTAGCTTGATTGATGAAAATTCCTTTCTTGGATTGTTTGATTTGAAGTCCGAGGAAGTAGTTCAATTCTTCCATCATGCTCATCTCAAATTCACTCTGCATTAATTCAGCAAACAATTCGCAAAGACGATTGTTAGTAGCACCGAAAATAAAATCATCTACATAAATCTGCACTACTAACATATTTTTATTTTTTTTTTCAGAAATAGGGTTGTATCAACATTTTCTCTAGAAAATTCATGGTCTAATAGAAATTTGCTAAGTCTTTCATACCATGCTCTAGGAGCTTGTTTTAGACAATAAAGTGCTTTATTTAGTTTATAAACATGATTGGGGTATTGATGATTCTCAAAACCAGGAGGTTGTTCTACATAAACCTACTCATTAATATACCCATTCAAGAAGGCACTTTTTACATCCATTTGGAATAATTTAAAATCTTTATAATATGCAAATGCTAGTAACAATCTAATTGCCTCAAGTCTAGTCACAGGAGCAAAAGTCTCATCAAAGTCTATACCTTCTTCTTGATTATAGCCCTTTGCTACTAGTCTAGCCTTGTTCCTAACCACAACTCCATTTTCATCAAGTTTATTTTTGTATATCCATTTAGTTCCTATTATTAAGTATTCAGTGGGTCTTTCAACTAAGTTCCATACTTTACTTCTTGTAAATTGGTTAAGTTCCTCTTGCATAGCATTTATCCAATTTACATCACTTTCAGCTTCTTCAATGTTTTTAGGTTCTAAATGTGAAACAAATGCAAGATGATTATTTAAGTTTCTAAGAGATGCTCTTGTTCTAACAGGTTGAGATGGATCATCTAAGATTAACTCTTTAGGATGACCGTGAGCATACCTCCAAGCCTTTGTAAGCCCATGTTCGGCAATTACCTCTTGGCTTGTTGAAGTTTCTTCAACTTGCTTGGGTTCATCCTCTTGTAGAGTCATATGATCTATCTTTTCTTCAATTATTCCTGCCTCATCATCAAATACTACTCTCTTGCTGGAGGAAGCATCATTAGACTCATCAAAAACAACATGAATGGATTCTTCAATAACAAGGGTTCTTTTGTTGAAGACTCTATAAGCCTTACTCGATGTAGAATATCCCAAAAAGATACCTTCATCAGATTTGGAATCAAATTTACCTAAGTTATCTTTACCATTATTATGAATGAAACACCTACAGCCAAACACATGAAAGTAGTTTACTTTGGGCTTTCTATCTCTCCAAAGTTCGTAAGGTGTTTTCTTTATAATTGGTCTTAATAGAACACTATTTATTATATGACATGATGTGTTAATGGTTTCTTCCCAAAAATACTTTGCGAGGTCACTTTCACACAACATGGTCCTAGCCATTTTCTCTAGGGTTCTATTCTTTCTTTCCACAACTCCATTTTGTTGTGGTGTCCTAGGTGTAGAGAAATTATAAGTTATTCCCTTTTTACTACAGAATTCATCAAATAGATGATTTTCAAATTCCGTTCCATGATCACTCCTAATTGCTATAACTGAACTATTTTTTGTATTTGTTACCTCCTTGTGGAATTTCTTAAAAACTGAAAATGCTTCATCCTTATGAGCTAAAAACATGACCCATGTGTATCTAAAAAAATCATCAACTATGACAAGTCCATACTAGTTTCCACCAAGGCTTTGTTGGGGTATGTGGAGACCATTGGTGATGAAGAGAGTTGAAGGAGAATCAATTCTGCATAATTCTGTCTGGCGGACTGTCGGAGTCGACTCGAGCTACAGTCGAGTCGACTCGGGAACAGTCGAGTCGACTCGGGAACAGTCGAGTCGACCCGGGAGGAGAAAGACCAGAAGACCGAGAAAACCATGTTTCTGTCTGGACTGTCAGAGTCGACTCGAGCTACAGTCGAGTCGACTCGAAGCATCGTCGAGTCGACTCGAGCTACAGTCGAGTCGACCCTAGATCGTGCCAGTTTTGTCCAGACGTGCCAGAGTCGACTCGAACCACAGCCGAGTCGACTCGGGCTCGCGGAAAATCGTACGGACGAGTTTCCTTTGGTGTTTTTTGGTGGCGTTTCGACGGCTATGATCATCTGAAGGTCTTGAGACTATATATAGGACTCATAAGAGCCCTAGGGTATGTGAGATTGCCGTATATTTGAGAGAGACTCTTGTTTGTGAGGCTAGGGTTCTAGAGAAGAAGAGGATTGGGATCCTACTTCTTGTGCAAAGGGAATTCTGTGTGAATCTCTTGTAGAGCGATCGCGTGTGATCGTTCGGGTGTGTGCTATCTCTGTAATCTGTTCATCCTAATTTAGATTTGGAGCGGTGGAGGACGTAGGCTACTTGTAGCCGAACCTCGTTACATCTTTGTGTTTGCTTTGCTATTTTCTTCCTATTTCTTCTTCTTTTGGTTTGATAATCCGCTGCAGTGCTCAAGTATTTTACCCTATTGATACCACGGGGTAATCTTTTGCCCTTCGTAGCGGAAGCGAAGCGGTGATCCTTGAGTCCGGTGTCGAGGGAGCGAGAGAGTGCTTATCCGTTTGCTTCTCTCTTTGCTTGTCCGACGTTGGTGGTTGTACCGGTGTGAGTGGGTTCCGGTGCGGGTCGCTGCCAACAAGTGGTATCAGAGCTATTGGTATTCTGCAATGGCGGATGAAGGGAAGTTGCGAATTGAGAAGTTCAATGGCACGAACTTCGGATTTTGGAAGATGCAAATAGAGGATTATCTTTACCAGAAGGATCTCTATTTACCTCTTGGAGGTAGAGCGAAGAAACCAGAGAAGATGTCCGATGAAGACTGGGAGGTCCTCGATCGGAAGACGCTCGGCACCATTAGATTGTCACTTGCATCCCAAGTGGCATTCAACATCAAAAACGAGAAGACGACGATGGAGTTGATGGCAACATTATCGCGGATGTACGAGAAACCCTCAGCATCAAACAAGGTATTTCTCATGAAGAGGTTGTTTAATCTTCATATGAAAAATGGCGGCAGCGTAGCAGAATACTTCAACGAGTTCAACGGACTCACGGCCCAGTTGGAGTCAGTGGAGATTAGTTTTGACGATGAGATTCGGGCATTGCTAATCCTCTCCGGACTGCCTGATAGCTGGGAGGGCCTGGTGATGGCGGTGAGCAACTCTTCGGCGACGGGGAAGTTGATCTTTGATGACGTTGTGGGAGTGCTTTTGAGTGAAGAAGCAAGAAGGAAATCTTCTGGAGCTACGGAGTCGTCTGGAAGTGCACTAAACATCTCTAACCGGGGAAGACAAAAGAAGGACGGTCGATTTCGAAGCGACTCGAAGTCGAGATCCAGTAGGTCTCGAGCACCTCAGAACAAGGGAGCGAAGTGCTGGAACTGCGGGAAGATGGGGCACTTTAGGAGGGACTGCAAATCTCCTAAAGGAAAGCAAGGCGACCACACCGAAGGAGTCAGCAAGGATCTGGCAAATCTTGCTGAAAACGGTGACATGGATGCCCTCGTTCTATCTTTATCTACCGGTGACGAGTCTTGGGTGATAGACTCAGGCGCGTCTTTCCATGCTACATCCCAACGGAAGCTTCTTGGAGGATATGAGAAGGGAGACTTCGGCAAAGTCTACTTAGGGGATGGAGAGCCTTGCACCATACAAGGAAGGGGAAGCGCGGAAGTGAAGTTGATTTCTGGATCTTCACTTGAGCTTGAGGACGTACGGCACGTGCCTCAACTGCAGAGGAATCTGATTTCTGTTGGATAGTTGGCGAGCCAGGGGTACAAGACTATTTTCACAGCTGATCAGTGGAAGATATCTAGGGGTTCGTTGATGGTGGCTAGTGGCAAGAAGGTTGGGACACTTTATATCGCCAACGGCACGGAAAGCTTTATTGGAGTTGCTGCAGCAGATGTGGACGCCAAGTTATGGCATTGCAGACTTGGGCACATGAGTTATCAGGGACTGGAGGTGATGCACCAGTTGGGAAAGCTGCAGGGTCTCAGGAGTGTTGAGATGGACTTCTGTGAGGATTGTATTCTCGGAAAGCAGAAGCGTGTTTCATTCAACAAAGAAGGTAAACCTCGGAAGCAAGAAAAGCTAGATCTCGTGCACACGGATGTGTGGGGGCCTGCACCGGTTTCTTCCATTGGTGGATCTCAGTACTATGTTACTTTTATTGATGATGCTACCAGGAAGCTTTGGGTGTTCTTCTTGAAGCACAAGTCAGAGGTATTTGGGGTCTTCAGGAGATGGCAGGCAATGGTAGAACTCGAGACAAAAAGGAGGTTAAAATGCCTGAGATCAGACAACGGTGGTGAGTATTGTAGCAGAGAGTTTGAGGACTACTGTGCAGAAGCTGGGATCGTCAGGCAGAGGACAGTTCCAGGGACACCACAACAAAATAGAGTTGCTGAAAGGATGAACAGAACAATTAATGAGCGTGCCAGGAGTATGAGGATACATGCTGGATTGCCACAGCAGTTTTGGGCAGAAGCAGTTAACACTGCTGCCTACTTGATCAACAGAGGGCCATCAAAGAAACTTGAATTTGGAATTCCTGAGGAAGCATGGACAGCGAAGAAGATTGATTTGGCGCACTTACGAGTATTCGGTTGTACCAGTTATGTCCATGTTGATTCCAATCAAAGAAGCAAATTAGACGCCAAATCAAAGAAGTGCATTTTCGTTGGATACGGAGGTCAACAGTTTGGGTATCATTTTTGGGATTCCGAACACAGGAAGATCATTCGTAGTAATGATGTGGTATTTAATGAGAAAATGCAGCAGAGCACTGAATCAGAAACAAAACCTGTTGAGCCGTGTTTTGTGGATCCTGAAGAGGAGTCTACAAATTCTGGTCAGAAGACTCAGTCAGAGCAAGAACCTGAAGTATTGGCACCCTCTCCACAACTAAGAAGGTCCACTCGTAGTACTCATGGGAAGCCTCCTCAAAGGTATGATGGGACTCTTAGTTATTTGCTGTTCACAGATAATGGCGAACCTGAATGCTTCACGGAGGCATTGGAGGTTGATACTAGGAAGGAGTGGGAGTTGGCCATGGATGATGAGATGGAGTCATTGGAGCAGAATCAAACGTGGGATTTGGTGGATCTGCCCATGGGGAAGAAGGTACTGTCAAACAAATGGGTTTACAGGCTGAAGGAAGAGCAGAATGGGAAGAAACGGTACAAGGCCAGGCTGGTTGTAAAAGGATTTCAGCAGAGAGCAGGTATCGACTTCATGGAGATCTTTTCTCTTGTAGTCAAGATGAGTTCTATTCGGGCGGTGCTGAGCATGGTGGCAGTAGAGAATCTTCACTTAGAGCAGCTTGATGTGAAGACAGCTTTTCTTCACGGAGATCTCGATGAGGAGATATATATGTAGCAGCCGGAGGGATACATTGCAGCTGGCACGGGTGACTTGGTTTGCAAATTGAAGAAAAGCCTCTATGGTTTGAAACAGGCGCCCAGGCAATGGTATCTCAAGTTCGATAGTTACATGCTTGAGATAGGATACAGGAGATGTCAGGAGGATCACTGTTGCTACTTCCGGGACTTCGGTACATCTTATATTATCTTGCTATTATATGTTGATGACATGTTAGTTGCAGGAGCTAGCATGCATGAGATTGCAAAATTGAAGCTGAAGCTGTCAAGAAAATTTGCAATGAAGGATCTAGGAGCAGCGAAACAGATCCTTGGGATGTGGATCAGCAGAGATAGGTCTAAACATATCCTTAGACTATCTCAGGCGGAGTACATCAGCCGAGTACTCAAGAGATTCTGCATGGAGGGTGCCAAACCTGTTGGCACACCACTAGGTGCCCACTTAAAGCTTTCAAAAGGACAAAGTCCGAAGATGCGGGTGGAGGAGCTCAATATGTCAAAAATCCCGTATGCATCGGCGGTGGGGAGCTTGATGTACGCTATGGTCTGTACGAGACCTGACATTGCTCAAGCAGTGGGAGTTGTGAGTCGCTTTATGAGCTGCCCAGGCTTGGAGCATTGGCGTGCGGTCAAATGGATACTGAGGTATCTGAGAGGCACGGAGCACATATCAATGTGCTATGGAGGTTCTGAGATCCGGTTACAGGGCTTTGTGGACTCAGACATGGCAGGGGACTTGGACGGCAGGAGGAGCACGACAGGGTACTTGTTCACCCTGGGCAGTGGAGCCGTCAGTTGGATTTCCAGGTTGCAACCAGTTGTTGCATTGTCGACTACGGAGGCGGAGTATGTGGCAGCCACAGAGGCGTGCAAGGAACTAATATGGCTTCAGGGCTTGATGAAGGAGCTTGGGAAGGAGCAGAAGGATTGCATGTTATATTCAGATAGTCAAAGTGCAATTCATCTGGCAAAGAATTCATCTTTCCATTCAAGGACGAAGCATATTGACATACGGTACCACTTTGTGAGGTCATTGCTCGAGCAGGAACTCGTCAAGTTGGAGAAGATTCATACAAGTCAGAATCCTGCAGATATGTTGACGAAGGTCGTCACGGTGGAGAAGCTGAGGAGTTGTTCAGCTTCTGCTGGTCTTCATGCTTGAAGACGTTGAGGAGGCATCGTACCTATCTCACTAGGATGATTCAGTTTCAGTGGGAGCACAGAGGAGTGTTGGGAACCCGCCCATGCCGCTGATATTTCAAAAATTTTCAGATGGCAGCGGAATCGGCATGCGCGAGTTCGACGTTCATCGCATGAACATTGTTTCGTGACCTTTCGTAATTAGGTAAGAATTAAAACTTTTAAAACTACTAGGAAGATCAAATCTTCACCTTGCGCGGGTAGATGATCACCGCGAATCTGAATTCGTGGTTTTAGGAAGAGGGTTCGCTTGAAGCCGTTCAAACGTCCGGCCTCTACGGGTATCCACACGAAGTAGAGAACCGATCAAAGCTTTCTTGTCTTCCCGGGGTGCTAGCTCCCTTGCAAAGACTCCTTTGATGGCTGATCTCTTCTCTTTCTTTCAACTCTTGAAAGTGCTTGAGAGGAGGAAGAAGAAGGATGAAGAAGAGGAAGTAGATGAACCCCTGCACAGCCTTCTTTCTGTTGCTTGCGCTGGATGAAGAAAAGGAAGAGGAGGAAGCCGCCAACACTTGGAGGTTCCTTCTTTCTTGCTTGCGGCTGCAACTAAGAGGGAGGAAGAGGGTGGCCACGGCACAAGGGAAGAGGGCTCCAATGCTTAGGGCGCCGGCCTCATGGTGCTTCTTATAGCTATCAAGGGCTCCTCCAAAGTTGGAGCCCTAGATAACTTTCCAAAGAAAGAAGGGGGCGCCGGCCCTAGCTCCTCTCTTCTTGTCGCCCGAAGCAATTGGAGAGGGGCTGATGCCCCTCTTAGTTGGTTAACCTAATCCTCTTCCAAAGAGGATTAGGTGCCTCTCTCATGGTTTCATCCTAATCTAAATAGGATTAGCCAATTTGGGTTCAATCTATGCTAGTCCCAATCTAATTAGGACTTGAATGGATCATGACTCAATTGAACTCTTCAATCCTAATCCAATTAGGAGTCATGTTGATTCATTAGATTAATAATTAATTAGGACTTAAGGAATCCTAATCCAATTAGGATTTGTTTAATTTTAGTCCTAATTCAATTAGGACTCTTATTTGAATCCGAAGTCCTAATCCAATTAGGATTTCTAGGAATCCTACTCCAAGTAGGAATCCAATTTTAATTCAAAACTCCTAATCTCATTAGGATTGAGGAATCCTATTCCAAGTAGGAATGCCAGTCCTAATCCAATTAGAACTCTAGGTATCCTACCCGAAGTAGGATTCTTGTTTCAAGTCCAATTAATTAATTCCTTTTCCTTCTTCAACTTCTTATCAATCAAATTGATTTCTTGTGATTCCTAATCACGATTTCAACCATCGGATCGGTCAATACTTCTAGTGTGTGTGACCCCATAGGTTCTATTCTGACTGGTAGTGAGATATATTGTGATCTCTATCACTATATCATTGAAAACTCCTTTCAATGGGTTGGAACGATTCCAACTCAACTCATTAGGGTTTATCGATCATCGAGATAATCCCTGTGAGTCCCACCATCCACCAGTGACACCTAGCAGCATGTAGTGGCTACCCAGCAGAATGGAATGATGAACCTCTAGGTGCAGTTAACATGTGATACAGTCCTACTATCGTGGATCCCTACAGGACGGAGGTCATGGACAACTCGTCAAACCCCATCGTCTGTCATATGTCAAGATTTATTCGACTTGAGTTCGATAGTGGAAAACTCTTTCTCCACTTTACTGCCCTGGCCAAGGTCTTAGAACTCAGTCTAACAAATCACATAGGATCACTCCTCTTCTATCAAGGTCGATAGATTCCTTATAGGTGCATACCCTACTCCTACAGTGAACCTACTGCAGCCAATCTACACTGCATGGACCCATATGGCTAGAGACCATGTATGTGTGCAGTCAAACTACAATAACCTCACTGTGAGTAGCCGAAGCACCGCAGGTCAAAGGACCAGTCACACTACTGCAACATCAAGTAAGTCACTGACGAGTGGATAGACATCCAAGTGACTTCTTGTCTTGGTCACGCTCAGTACCCTTGTTCTCTAACAAGCACCTGCACTATCACTTCAGTGTCCCTACACTGTGGACTCAAGTCTCGTCCATCCAGGAGGAAAGTGATCTGTGCACTGATCGGATCGATCACCGTCCTCGTGATGATCCATTGATCAGGAGCATTTAGAAATTAATCACCAATGATACATGGCTCAAATTCTCAACTCTTGAGAATATGTATCATCATCTTATTAATTTCTTGGACGATTCATAGACACATAAACAATATGAATGAAAAAGATGCCTTTTATTTATTCAATAATAAATAGTCAAGTACAAAAATATGTCCCTAGAATCAACAATGTGTCAGCCAAATTGGCTTCTAGGGCATACATCTAACAATCTCCCACTTGCACTAAAGCCAATTGGTCATATATCTTAGGCCCATCTTCTCAAGGTGGGCTTCAGTCTTTTGCTGACTCAGCTGCTTAGTGAAAGGGTCTGCCATGTTATCCGCGGAGTCTACTCTCTGCACCTCTACATATTTCTTCTCCACATAGTCGCGTATGAGGTGAAAGCGCCGCTCTATATGCTTAGACTTCTGATGAGACCTTGGCTTCTTAGCAAGGGCTATGGCGCCATTATTATCGCAGTAGAGTGTTATGGCATCTGATGTCATCACATCCAGCTCTGCAATGAATTTCTTGAACCAGAAGCCTTCCTTAGCAGCTTCAGAGGAGGCGATGTATTCGGCTTCCATAGTAGAATCAGCAATGATCGGTTGTTTAGAACTCTTCCAATTCACCGTACCACCATTGCACAAGAACACGTATCCAGATGTTGACTTCCTGTCATCGACATCAGTCATGAAGTCTGAATCTGTGTACCCTTCTACCTTTAACTCTGATGATCCTCCAAAAACCAAGAATAAATCTTTAGTTCTTCTCAAGTACTTAAGAATATTCTTCACAGCTGTCCAGTGTTCTTCACCTGGATTCGACTGATATCTACTTGTGACACTCACAGCAAGAGCTATATCAGGTCGTGTACATAGCATGGCATACATGAGGCTTCCTATTGCCGATGCATAAGGAATCTTGCTCATGCGTTGAATCTCCTCAGATGTGTTGGGGCACATCTTCTTGGAGAGATGAATTCCATGCCTTAGGGGTAAGAGACCCCTCTTGGAGTTTTCCATGCTGAACCTCTTCAGCACCTCCTCTATGTACATTTTCTGTGACAGGCCAAGCATCCTTTTAGATCTATCTCTATAGACCTTTATTCCCAAAATATAGGATGCTTCCCCAAGGTCTTTCATGGAGAATTCTTTTGACAACCAGACCTTGACCGAGGTTAGCATGGGAATATCATTCCCAATCAGGAGAATGTCATCTACGTACAGTACGAGAAAAACGACAGCACTCCCACTAACCTTTTTATAAACACATGGTTCCTCCTCGTTTTTGATGAAATCAAATGTTTTGATTGCATCATCGAAACGAGTGTTCCAACTCCGAGAGGCTTGCTTTAGTCCATAGATGGACCTTTGCAGCTTGCAGACCTTGTGATCTCCATCACTGGAAGTGAAACCCAAAGGCTGTTCCATATAGATATCTTCATCAAGATATCCATTCAGGAAAGCAGTTTTCACATCCATCTGCCAGATTTCATAATCATGAAATGCTGCAATGGCAAGCAATGTTCGAATGGATTTTAGCATGGCTACAGGTGAAAAGGTCTCCTGATAGTCAATGCCTTCGCGCTGACTATACCCTTTCGCCACAAGCCTTGCCTTATAGGTCTCTACCTCTCCATCCGAACCTATTTTCCTTTTGTAGATCCATTTGCATCCAATAGGTACAATACCTTCTGGTGGATCTACTAAGGTCCAGACTTGGTTGGAATGCATGGAGTCTATCTCTGACTTCATAGCTTCCAGCCATTTCTCGGAATCGATATCAGATATCGCCTCGCTGTAGGTTTTGGGATCCTGTATGTGATCCCTATCTCCCACTAGGAACATTTCCTCGGTATCCTCTTCTAGTATACCTAAGTATCTATCGGGAGGATGGGAGACCCTACTAGATCTACGAGGTGGTCGAGGGACATCGTGTACTGGCTCTGTATGAACGGGTTCAATAGGATCCATGACTCGTTGCTTTTCAGAGACTTTCTCTTCAAGCTCAATTTTCCTTCCACTGCCTCTATCAAGGATAAACTGATTTTCCAAGAAGATGGCATGACGGCTCACAAACACATTGTGATCCTCTGAGACGTAAAAATTATATCCTAATGACTCTTTAGGATATCCTATAAAACGAGCACTTATGGTCCTAGCCTCTAACTTGTCCGCCTGTAGTCTCTTGACGTGGGCCGGACATCCCCAAATCTTGAGATGACCCAGACTTGGTTTCTTACCATGCCATATCTCATACGGTGTGGTAGGAACGGATTTAGAGGGAACTCTATTCAATAAATAAATCGCTGTGAGTAAGGCATCTCCCCAAAGGAACATAGGTAAATCAGTGAAGCTCATCATAGACCTGACCATATCCAATAGGGTCCGATTCCTCCTCTCTGACACCCCGTTGAGTTGAGGTGTACCCGGAGGTGTCCATTGTGAGACTATGCCGTTTTCTTTGAGATAGTCCCGGAATTTCCCACTAAGGTATTCTCCTCCTCGATCTGATCGAAGAGCCTTAAGAGGTTTTCCAGTTTGTTTTTCTACTTCATTCTTGAACTCTTTGAACTTTTCAAAGGATTCAGACTTGTGTCTCATAAGATACACATACCCATATCGTGAATAATCATCGGTAAAGGTAATGAAGTATGAATAACGTCCCCTGGCTAGCACATCGAATGGGCCACATACATCTGTATGTATCAGGGTAAGTATTTCAGTGGTCCTCTCCCCATGTCCTACAAAGGGTAGTCTAGCCATCTTTCCTTGAAGACAGGACTCGCAAACTGGATATGACTCGGAAGTCAATGAGCCTAAGAGCCCATCTTTATCCATTTTGTTCATCCTATCTTCTCCAATATGGCCAAGTCTGAGGTGCCACAAATATCTTTGGTTTATCTCATCTCTGGATCTTTTGGATCCTTTGGCACTCACATCTTGCTCGGTAACATTCACAGATACATCCATATGTAAATGATAGAGACTGTCAATCATGAAACCACGTGCGACTATTTTATTTCTCAAATAAATAGAACAGCAGTCTTTGTCAAATGTAAAAACATGACCTTCCTGTGCTAGACATGAAACAGAAATCAAATTTCTGCTAGCAACAGGTACATAATAGCAGTCTCTAAGTATTAAACTAAATCCAGACGGTAGTCGCAGATGGTAGGTGCCCACAGCCACAGCAGCAACTTTTGCCCCGTTGCCAACCCTAAGGGTTACCGCACCTTCCGCCAGCCTTCTACTTTCCTTTAGACCCTGCATGGTAGTGCACAGATGAGCACTAGAACCAGAATCTATAACCCAACTAGAAGTAGAAGAAACCGTTAGATTAGTTTCAATTATGAGCAAGTCTATACCTTCTGAAGGTGTGTCACCTTTCTTGTTCTTCAGGCTCTCGAGGTATGAAGGACAGTTTCTCTTCCAGTGGCCTTCGACATTGCAGTGGAAACATTTTCCTTTGTCGTTAGCACTTTTCTTTTGAACTTCCTTCTTTGGCTTCTTGTCTTTCTTCTGCTTCTTAGCAGGCTTCTTTTTCTTCCAAGTAGACTTTCTCTTGGAACCAGAAGTCAACTCAGCAGCAAGGACATTGCCCCTTGAACCTTTCAAGGCTCCCTCAGCAGTTACCAACATGTTGATTAGTTCAGTCTTAGTGCATTCAATCTTATTCATGTGGTAGTTTACTATAAACTGACCAAATGAATCAGGAAGTGACTGTAGGATCAAATCCACTTGTAATTCCTTGTGCATGTCCATACCGAGCTTCTCAAGCTCCTCTAGGTCCTTGATCATGGTCAGACCGTGATCATGGACAGACTGCCCCTCGCGCATCTTCGCTTTGAAAAGCCTCTTGGACACTTCAAAACGAGCTGTGCGACTCAGCTCACCATACAACTCTTGCAGGTGTGCCAGTATATCCCTAGCAGTCTTTATATTTTCATGCTGGCATTGGAGTTCATTAGACATAGATGCCATCATATAGCATTTTACTCTAATGTCATCGTCCAACCACTTTTTATGCATCTCACGCTGAACATCAGTGGGACGTGCTGGTAATGTGGGGATATCTGAATCGAGTATATAACCTATCTTCTCACAGTCCAAAACTATTTTGAGATTTCTAAGCCAGTCTTTGTAATTGGTTCCGGTCAGTCGGTTGGTCTCAAGAATACGGGTCAGAGGGTTTGAAGCCGACATTGTATCTGCAGAGAGTAAAGATTCTAGTTAGACTTTTGTACTTGATCCTAATCTGTCCTAAGGTCTTTTAGAACAAATTGTGACTCCCACTATTTTCTCGAATTCCTCACACTCCCCTGGTAGGAAAACGAAAATCCCACACGACTAGGGTTTCTAGTGGGTACTGCGGTCCCACCGATTTACATGCCACCTCACCTAACAGTTATTGGTGACACATAGATGGATGAGTGTACAACTCTTGTACAATTCTTCTCAAGCATGTTGCAGTGTAACTTGGTCTCTAAGCCATGAAGACCTCACCTAACAGTTATTGGTCCCATTTCTTAGTTAAGTCAGACCCACCGTATAACCGTAGGAATAAAGTCGTCATTGGGTCCTCACCTAACAGTTATTGGTGCCCAACCCCACCTTTACCCTACAACATCTCATGTCTATAGAGAGGTCCAGCCCCCCAATGCAACTTGACCACTGTATCCAGCCGAGACAAGTCAACATCAGAAAGGCCTTAGCAGCTCTACTACAGTGGAAGACCTATTGACTTAATATTGGTTAATCAGGTCTTAGTGTTTGCAACTTGAACCTTTCATAAGAGGTAATCGAACAATTGGCCAGGTAAGCAGGTGGGAGGCTCCCCTTACTCAGAGAGTAAGGTCCTAATTAAGTAACCACCTTTCATGCTTTCCTAGACACCAATTAGATCAATTAATCTAATATGACTTGCTCATGTCGGTTCACTCTCGACTTGATTGAGGAGGTTTTGATTTAGGTCTCAATTGGGTTTGCTACATCACATGTAAGCCTATCTACCCGACTCTCATTCACATCACATGCAAACGGCGCATTGCAGGCAGTTATAATCGCGGCAATAATTAAAGCTAAACTTTAACTAGGTGATGATCATGGATTCTAATTAGGTCGTATTACAAGCACATGCACATCAATCGATCAAGTGGTCTTCAACTCTTGAATTGATTCCAAGCTTCCTTGATTCGATCCTTGATCAACTCTTGATCCCATCGCCATCAACCGCTTAGATCACCGTCATCTCATGCCTTTGCTTCAACTTGATCGTTGATGTACATCACATCACATAAATACAACCAGATGTAAAAATAAAAATAAATTACATCTCCTTTTAGGAGGCACGCAGGCCTCTCAAAACATCAAATAAGATGCATGCAAGCATCTGTAAAATTTACATGACATCGCAGATCACATCGCAGGTCATTACATTTGATACCAAAAGGGTTTGAATCCTATGATCATCACCGTATGCTACAATTATAATTTCAGATCTGAAAACTAACTGATTATATCATGACATAGGTCGCTGATCATGCTAATCATGATTCTAAACTTTGTAATCCCATTAACAATGCAATTAGAATCATCTTTTTATCACATAAAAATCAGCATGTAAAAAATCAGCACCCCTGAAAAATCTGCATGCAGAATTTTTCAGCATGCATGATCATTCAATTTTCAGATCTAATAAGCCTTTAGATATTTAATTCTTACCTTAATCTACGAAGTCTAGGCTCTGATACCACTGTTGGGAACCCGCCCATGCCGCTGATATTTCAAAAATTTTCAGATGGCAGCGGAATCGGCATGCGCGAGTTCGACGTTCATCGCATGAACGTTGTTTCGTGACCTTTCGTAATTAGGTAAGAATTAAAACTTTTAAAACTACTAGGAAGATCAAATCTTCACCTTGCGCGGGTAGATGATCACCGCGAATCTGAATTCGTGGTTTTAGGAAGAGGGTTCGCTTGAATCCGTTCAAACGTCCGGCCTCTACGGGTATCCACACGAAGTAGAGAACCGATCAAAGCTTTCTTGTCTTCCCGGGGTGCTAGCTCCCTTGCAAAGACTCCTTTGATGGCTGATCTCTTCTCTTTCTTTCAACTCTTGAAAGTGCTTGAGAGGAGGAAGAAGAAGGATGAAGAAGAGGAAGTAGATGAACCCCTGCACAGCCTTCTTTCTGTTGCTTGCGCTGGATGAAGAAAAGGAAGAGGAGGAAGCCGCCAACACTTGGAGGTTCCTTCTTTCTTGCTTGCGGCTGCAACTAAGAGGGAGAAAGAGGGTGGCCACGGCACAAGGGAAGAGGGCTCCAATGCTTAGGGCGCCGGCCTCATGGTGCTTCTTATAGCTATCAAGGGCTCCTCCAAAGTTGGAGCCCTAGATAACTTTCCAAAGAAAGAAGGGGGCGCCGGCCCTAGCTCCTCTCTTCTTGTCGCCCCAAGCAATTGGAGAGGGGCTGATGCCCCTCTTAGTTGGTTAACCTAATCCTCTTCCAAAGAGGATTAGGTGCCTCTCTCATGGTTTCATCCTAATCTAATTAGGATTAGCCAATTTGGGTTCAATCTATGCTAGTCCCAATCTAATTAGGACTTGAATGGATCATGACTCAATTGAACTCTTCAATCCTAATCCAATTAGGAGTCATGTTGATTCATTAGATTAATAATTAATTAGGACTTAAGGAATCCTAATCCAATTAGGATTTGTTTAATTTTAGTCCTAATTCAATTAGGACTCTATTTGAATCCGAAGTCCTAATCCAATTAGGATTTCTAGGAATCCTACTCCAAGTAGGAATCCAATTTTAATTCAAAACTCCTAATCTCATTAGGATTGAGGAATCCTATTCCAAGTAGGAATGCCAGTCCTAATCCAATTAGAACTCTAGGTATCCTACCCGAAGTAGGATTCTTGTTTCAAGTCCAATTAATTAATTCCTTTTCCTTCTTCAACTTCTTATCAATCAAATTGATTTCTTGTGATTCCTAATCACGATTTCAACCATCGGATCGGTCAATACTTCTAGTGTGTGTGACCCCATAGGTTCTATTCTGACTGGTAGTGAGATATATTGTGATCTCTATCACTATATCATTGAAAACTCCTTTCAATGGGTTGGAACGATTCCAACTCAACTCATTAGGGTTTATCGATCATCGAGATAATCCCTGTGAGTCCCACCATCCACCAGTGACACCTAGCAGCATGTAGTGGCTACCCAGCAGAATGGAATGATGAACCTCTAGGTGCAGTTAACATGTGATACAGTCCTACTATCGTGGATCCCTACAGGACGGAGGTCATAGACAACTCGTCAAACCCCATCGTCTGTCATATGTCAAGATTTATTCGACTTGAGTTCGACAGTGGAAAACTCTTTCTCCACTTTACTGCCCTGGCCAAGGTCTTAGAACTCAGTCTAACAAATCACATAGGATCACTCCTCTTCTATCAAGGTCGATAGATTCCTTATAGGTGCATACCCTACTCCTACAGTGAACCTACTGCAGCCAATCTACACTGCATGGACCCATATGGCTAGAGACCATGTATGTGTGCAGTCAAACTACAATAACCTCACTGTGAGTAGCCGAAGCACTGCAGGTCAAAGGACCAGTCACACTACTGCAACATCAAGTAAGTCACTGACGAGTGGATAGACATCCAAGTGACTTCTTGTCTTGGTCACGCTCAGTACCCTTGTTCTCTAACAAGCACCTGCACTATCACTTCAGTGTCCCTACACTGTGGACTCAAGTCTCGTCCATCCAGGAGGAAAGTGATCTGTGCACTGATCGGATCGATCACCGTCCTCGTGATGATCCATTGATCAGGAGCATTTAGAAATTAATCACCAATGATACATGGCTCAAATTCTCAACTCTTGAGAATATGTATCATCATCTTATTAATTTCTTGGACGATTCATAGACACATAAACAATATGAATGAAAAAGATGCCTTTTATTTATTCAATAATAAATAGTCAAGTACAAAAATATGTCCCTAGAATCAACAATGTGTCAGCCAAATTGGCTTCTAGGGCATACATCTAACAAGGAGAGCCAAGTAACAAGAGGATATCCCCAAGGTCTCCAAGTGGGAGATTGTTGGGGTATGTGGAGACCATTGGTGATGAAGAGAATTGAAGGAGAATCAATTCTGCATAATTCTGTCTGGCGGACTGTCGGAGTCGACTCGAGCTACAGTCGAGTCGACTCGGGAACAGTCGAGTCGACTCGGGAACAGTCGAGTCGACCCGGGAGGAGAAAGACCAGAAGACCGAGAAAACTATGTTTCTGTCTGGACTGTTAGGGTCGACTCGAGCTACAGTCGAGTCGACTCGAAGCATCGTCGAGTCGACTCGAGCTACAGTCGAGTCGACCCTAGATCGTGCCAGTTTTGTCCAGACGTGCCAGAGTCGACTCGGGCTCGCGGAAAATCGTACGGACGAGTTTCCTTTGGTGTTTTTTGGTGGCGTTTCGACGGCTATGATCATCTGAAGGTCTTGAGACTATATATAGGACTCATAAGAGCCCTAGGGTATGTGAGATTGCCGTATATTTGAGAGAGACTCTTGTTTGTGAGGCTAGGGTTCTAGAGAAGCAGAGGATTGGGATCCTACTTCTTATGCAAAGGGAATTCTGTGTGAATCTCTTGTAGAGCGATCACGTGTGATCGTTCGGGTGTGTGCTATCTCTGTAATCTGTTCATCCTAATTGAGATTTGGAGCGGTGGAGGACGTAGGCTACTTGTAGCCGAACCTCGTTACATCTTTGTGTTTGCTTTGCTATTTTCTTCCTATTTCTTCTTCTTTTGGTTTGATAATCCGCTGCGGTGCTCAAGTGTTTTACCCTATTGATACCACGGGATAATCTTTTGCCCTTCATAACGGAAGCGAAGCGGTGATCCTTGAGTCCGGTGTCGAGGGAGCGAGAGAGTGCTTATCCATTTGCTTCTCTCTTTGCTTGTCCGACGTTGGTGGTTGTACCGGTGTGAGTGGGTTCCGGTGCGGGTCGCTGCCAACAGGCTTGTGGTCCTACTTGGTCCAAAAAGATCCATGTGAAGTAGTTCAAGGGGTCTAGTTGTAGAGACACAATTTATGGACTTAAAAGAGCTTCTAGATTGTTTGCCAAATTGACATGCTTTACAGATTTTGTTTTTCTCAAATTTTAGCTTTGGCAAACCAATCACGAAATCTCTTTTAACTAATTTAGATAATGTGTCCATACTTGCATGACCTAATTTACGATGCCATAACCAACTTGTCTCACTAAGCTTAGTATCATTAGCTACTAAGCAGTAGCTGTTTTTAGCAAGATCATCAAGATCTACTACATAAACATTGCCACGTCTTAGTCCTTTGAAAACTAAACTATTGTCAATTGAGTTGGTTATGATGCACATAGATTGCTTAAACAATACATCAAGATCTTTATCACATAGTTGACTAATGCTAAGTAAATTGTGCTTAAGACCATCTACAAACCGAACATTATCAACAAAGGTTGAAGGTGTGATTTGTATCTTACTAATACCCATGATGTGACCTTGGTTATCATCTCCAAAAATCACAAGACCTCCTTTCTTAGGTTCTAGGATGAAGAATTGCTCCTTGTCACCCGTCATGTGTCTTGAGCAGCCACTATCCAAGTACCAACAGTTTTTATTGAGCTTGGCTGCAAGACACTCCTCATTTTTATTTGCCATAAAGCAAAGATTGGCCTTTTTCTCTTGTTCCTCATCCAATGATGATGATGATTGATCGGAGTCTATCAAGGTGGAGACAAGAGCATTCTTCTTCTTGTATTTGTTGCCCTTCTTCAGCAAGGGACAGTCGACTCTGAAATATCCCAGCTTCTTGTATTCATAGCATCCGATTCCCTCACTTTTCCTTTTCTTACCTTTATCCTTGTTGAAGAAACTTGAGGAACCTCTCTTCTGATGAAAGGACTTCTTCTGGTTGATGAATCTTCTGAACTTTCGCACGAGAAGAGCCTCTTCTTCATCTTGCTCATTGTCTTCTTCTTCGCTGCTGCTACTGCAAGATAGATCCTTGTTAGAAGAAGTAGATTTGAGGGCCATTACCTTTTTCTTATGAGAGGATTCTTCTTCGCTGTGTTGTTTCATTGTGAGCTCATGTGTTATTAGGGATCCAAGAAGCTCCTCGAGTGGCAGCTTGTTCAAGTCCCTTGCTTCTTAGATTGACGTGACTTTGGCTTCCCATGACCTTGGTAAAGAGCGAAGAATTTTTCTGACAAGATCACTGTTAGTATAACTTTTGCCACGGTTTTTTAGGCCGTTGACAATATCAGTAAATCGAGTAAACATGCAAGAGATGGTTTCATTAGACTCCATTTTAAATAGTTCATATTTATAAACTAGCATGTTTATTTTAGATTTCTTGACTTGATTTGTGCTCTCGTGGGTCACTTCAAGTCTATCCCATATCTCTTTTGCAGAATTGCAAGTAGAGATTCTATTGAATTCATTCGAATCCAAGGCACAATAAAGTACATTTATTGCTTTGGCATTTAGTTGTGCCTTTCTTCTATCACTATCATCCCAATCTTTTTCAAGCTTGGGTATAGCAATGTTATCTACATAGATAGAAGACATATATGGTCTATTAACTATGATGCTCCAAACATCATAGTCTTGGGCTTGGATAAATATCCTCATTCTAGCCTTCCAATAGGAATAGTTAGTTCTATTGAAGAATGGAGGCCTATTGGTGGATTGCCCCACACTAAGAGAAGATCCAAAAGGGGTTGTCATTTTAATCTTTTACTCTTTTAATATAAGAGCACCTGCTCTGATACCACTTGTTGCCCAAGAAGACAACCCAAGAGGGGGGATGAATTGGGTTTTAATTAATTATTGACAAATTAAAACTTAATGAGTAATTAATTAAATCTATTGCAAGCAGATTAAATAGATTACTAGATGTAGTGGATGGAGAGAGTGGAAGAGACAATTAATCAATACAAACACAAGAGACTTTATAGTGGTTCGGAGCCAACACTTGCTCCTACGTCCACTCCCCAAGCTGCACTTGGGAGTTCACTATAATTCCTAGGATTACAGTCGGTTGTTTTACAAGTTCACAACCCAACTTGTTGTTTTCGCGAGATCACAATGAACTCGATCGGTTTTTACAGGCTTACCGACTAGAACCACCCGATTGTTTTTCCGGGATCACAATCAAACCCTTGCACCGTTGGTTTTAACTTTGGCTCACCAACAAACCTTACTACCCTTGATTCAATTCCCTAATTGAATCAAGTAAGAAAAATAGTTTGGAAAAATCACAAGGAAAGCTTCTAAAAAGCAGATGTGAACAATATTAATAGAGAAAGGTTAGAAGCCTTCAAACAGATTTCGGAAGGGGAAGTAGGAGCTTCTCAATTTTTGAGTCTCCTCTTGAATGCACAGAAGATTGAATGACAGTAGTAGAGCCTTGATTGCAAAGGAAGTACTTGTTGGGTTGAGTTGAATGCACTTCTTCCTTCTTTTGCTTGTATTTTCTCACTTAAGGATCTTGGTAGTTGAAAAGCTTTAATGCACACAATGGAATAGCTCAATCCCTGTCTACTACTGTTTACTCTGGCTATTTAAACTGTTCCCTATGGAAAATAGCCGTTAGACACTGATTTGTAGCCGTTCTGTACAGTCTGCACATCCTGACAATGTATCCATTGTGGACGAGTCGACTCGCTCGATATGGAGTCGACTTGGCTGTTGTTGGAGTCGACTCATGCTTCACTGGAGACGACTCGTCTACTGTTCAGGATTTGAATTAAAGTACTGTCCCGTCCTAGAGTCGACTCGGACCAAATCTGGAGTCGACTCGCCAATATCTGGAGATGACTCGGCATTTTTGGAGACGGCTCGTTCTCAGGGTTCCAGAAATCTATTTCTCTGCTTTTCTCTCTCGAGTCGACTTGGGTTCTCTTGGAGTCGATTCGCACTTTGTTGGAGTCTACTCGGCTGACTTGGAAGTCGACTCTGGAGTACTTGGAGTCGACTCGTTCACAAGATCTTCAAAAATGGTTCTCTGCCTTTTGGACTTGCTTTCCTCTGGGAGTCGACTCGGACATAACTGGGAGTCGATTCGCCAAATATCGGAGTCGACTCGTAACCTTCTGGAGTCGACTCGGTAACAAGATCTAAAAACCATCGTTCTGTCTTTCTGTCTGTTACCCTTTGGAGTTGACTCGAAAACGTCGGGAGTCGACTTGCCAAACATCAGAGTCGACTCGTAACCTTCTAGAGTCGACTCGGTGACAGGATCTGAAATTCATCTTTCTGTTCTTCTGTCTGTTCTCAATCGGAGTCGACTCGTAGTGTACCGGAGTCGACTCGAGCTCATGCCAGAACCTCTAAACCACTTGGAGTCGACTCGTAATCTTCCGGAGTTGACTCGGGATTCAGACTTTGGTTCATATAGAGTTCAATACTTGTCCAAATAATTTTGAACCAAAGCTAGAGGCACTTAATTAGAAATACACAAATATTTGCCTGAAACACTAGATTGAATTCATTAGTATAACATAAAATATACTCAATTGCTTTGAGCTCATCAAAATCAAATAGGGGTATAATCAATCACTTTACATGCTTTCTTTGATGGACGAGTCTTGAGTCCACAGTGTAGGGACACTGGAGCAATCGTGCAAGTGCTTGTTAGAGAATAAGGGTACTGAGCATGACCAAAGTAAGTAATCACTTGGATGTCTATCTGATCGGTTATTTCAATTTCAAAATTAAACCACGCAATAGCACGTATCCTGTAGGATAGTGATTACGGGTGTCGATCCATAGGGATTGAAGAATAAGTTATTTTTCTTTTAAAAATAAATCAAGAAGAAGGATTTGCCAACTTGATTCAACTAAATTAAACTATGAGTACGGATTGAAATTTATCAGAGTAAATAGATCTAGGGTTTGGAATCCACCACATAGCATTGCATCAAGGATTGTGTTCTTAATTTTTGTCTTTTGGAGAGGCATGTAATTTTGGCTACAAGCCTTTTAAAATAAAAGCATAAAGATGTTAGGAAGATCCATCTTCGGTGTAGCATGAGGTGTCTACCTAAGTATGCTAATCTAGGATGCAGCACACTTCATCTTCCTAGGCATGGATCATCTTAGACTACTTTAGCAAACATGAATAATAAATAGCATGCTCAAAGTTTAAACATCATAAAAGGATTTTTCATTGATAATAAGAATTTAAACAAGCTCCAAAATAATAAAGAAAATAAGAACTACAATACCCTGTAACATTGCTAGGGCTTCATCCAGCCCTAGACTAGACGTTTAGCCGAGCATGGCTTCCGGACGACCTCCCATCTTCAAATGAAATTGATCACCTCCCATTTTTTCCAAAATATCCAAAACTATTCTCTTTCCCCCTCCTTTCTCTCTTTTTTTTTATTTCTTTTTCTCTTCTTCTTCCACGCACGGCTTTCTCCTTTCTTTTCTTCACCGAAATAGGGGGTACCCTGTTTCTGTCAAAGCCCGCTCCCCCCCTTTTCACCGAACGCCTCAGCCCCCCTTTTATAGCCGTCCGGCGCACACTGAGACGAGGAAGGAGGGATCACGGCGGCTGATTCCGGGGCATAGTGCCGGGAGGCAGATCGCGGGAGAGGAGGAAGAGGGGCCGCGGGATCTCAGGCTTGATTTGCAGGTGCTGGTCGCTGGCGGAACATCCGGGGATGAAGACGGTGCTGCAGCTGCTCGGATGCGGAAGACGCCTTATTTTGAAGCGAGGGCGGATGACCGGGCTGATTTGGAGGGATTTCTGGGCGGCAGGGTCGCCGATCACGGAGGGGAAGATGCCGCACGCGGTCGATGGCGGAGGACTCGGGGACGACGACGGCGCTGGGACGAACTCCTTTGATCGCGCGGGTGGGAAGGATTGCATCACGGGAGGCGCTGCGGGATCTGGTCGGTGATGGCGAAGAAGGTGGCCGACTGCGGGAGGAAGAAGATAAACAGTGAATTCCCATTTTTTTTATTTTTTATTATTTATTTATTTATTTATTTATTATGTATTATTTATTTTTTTCTCTAACACTGTTCACATGAACTGTGATTTCACGAACACTGTTCATATGAGCAGTGTTTTCGGCATTTTGGTTTTTTTTTTTAACACTGTTCATATGAACAGTGTTTTAACTGGACACTGTTCATATGAACAGTGAATCGTGAATATTTAGTTATTATTATTATTATAAATTTTATATGAAGGCAGGTAACGAATTGGTTGGAAATTGGCTTTGGATTTACGGTGGGTCATGATCGTTGAGTTGCTTGAACTTGTTCTCGAGCCCAATGTCTTCCAAATTTAATTATTGCTAAACTGCTTCAGACCGGACTCGACAAGACCAAAAACAAGACCGGAACTTAATAAAAAAAGTTAATCAAACCTTTTTCCCATACAAAAATAATTATCTAATCAGGACCAAAACTTATTTAATTATAGCCTTAGCTTGATTACAACTCCATCAGGTTACCAAACCGGGTCAACCCAATCCCCTATTTTCATGAAAGATCGCAACCAGGAGAGAGACGAGTTCAGAATCTGTTTTAAGAAAAGAATTATTCACTTATTACCATATTTTAAATTTATTTCAATGTTTATTCAATTTCATGGTAAAATATGTATTTATTAGTTTAAGAACATTGATAAGTGCTATGGAAAGATAGCTAAATTATGAATTATTAAGCACTTATCACACCCCCAAACCTATGTTTTGCTAGTCCTCGAGCAAAATAAAATTAGAAAAGAAAAATTCTAACTCACTTTCACAGGCATCGCGATTGCATTTACCATATGCAACAAGGCTTTAAACCACTAGGTTACCCTAGTGGACGAGTTATAGTCTCGTGAGAGTTTTCGGTGAAGATACCCACAAACTTCAATAAATCATTTATTATTATTGTTATTTTTTATTTTATTTTATTTTATTTATTTATTTATTTATTTATTAGATCGATTGATCTATGAAGTGAAAATCAAATTCCAAATGCATACTAGTAAAGAATTTCAAAAACTCTTTTTTTTATTAAAATCTAATTTAAGATACATAAATGATAAAACACACACAGTTTTATTTACTAAGTCAGCCCAAATTCTAGGTTAGTATGCAATCTAAGTTAAAGTCATTAAGTTTCTGTTTAGGAAGTTGTAAGACTCATTTATACTGGAGTGCTCGGTGAAATCTGGACCGTTCATAAGCTAAGGGTTTGGATCTCCAAAATATTGCTAATACCAGTAGTTTCCAATGATTGGTCGAAATAACCTGCTCACTGATTCAAAATCATCTTATCTGCAGGATTTCGAGAGTTGTGGATGTTTACTTTAGTACCTCACGGGCTTTATCTGTAATATTCCAGTTTACTCGAATTTTTACAATGACGGCTTTCACACTATTATCTTTTTTAAGATCAGTACAGAGTTTTTTTATTTTTTTTATTTTTTATAAAGACATATAAATTGTGCACTTTTACTCTTGTGGTGATTTCTCCGTGTAACGAGCAATCAGTCGACAACTCTCACACTAGTTGGCATAAGGTGTCAGGCATCAAGACTCCCCTACGGACTTATGCTCGGAGTTCTCATCACAAGCCCACTTGACCTTTGACAATTGGTAGCCCTTTTCGATGTTCCTGACTAAATCCATTATTATTGATGATTTTTTTTTTTTTGGATTAGATAAGTATGATTTATCAGGGTCCAAGGTTGCTACTATACTATCAACATAATGTCGAGCCTAGATCTTAGAAGTGTCGGCCAGTGTGTAGTGAAATTCCGAAGTATTAATTAGCTTACAACTCCCTAAGAGAGACTTAATGAAAAGAACTTAAATTTGTATTACTTCCGACTAGTCATTGGGCTTTTTAGATTTTATATACCTTGTGTGTTTATCATTCTTGCATAAATGTATAGAAATTTGATTTTTAAAAACAAAAACTTTTTTCTTAATTTTATTATTATTATTATTATTTTATAAAAAATGAAAATGAACACATTTTTTTCTTATTTTTTTTTATTTTTTTTTGGATGAAAATCAAGATGAATACCCCAAACCTAAACCTAACATTGTCCTCAACGTTAAAAAAAATCTAAGAGAATTGGGTTGCCTCCCAACAAGCGCTAAGTTTATTGTCTTCAGCCAGACACAGTGAGGTAGTTTTTGCATCTCCTTTTATGAGGTCATCTATTTTATCTACCATAAAATACTCAACTTCTCTCGCGGGTTGGTCGGCCGTATTGAACACATTTAATTTTACTTTCATGTTCCCAAATGATATGTTCATTACCCCCGTTCTACAATTTATACATGCATTGGCTGTTGCTAAAAAGGGGCGCCCAAGGATCACTAGGATTTGTTTCTTAGGATTAGGCTCATGTTCCATATCAAGGACGATAAAATCTACTGAAAAATAGAATTTGTCTACCTTGACAAGAACATCTTCAATTATCCCACGTGGTGTTTTTACAGATCGATCAGCCAATAGAAGGGATACGGAGGTTGGTTTTAATTCTCCTAACCCAAGTTTCTCATAAACTGAATAAGGTAAAAGGTTGACACTTGCCTCTAGATCTAAGAGTGCTCGATCAATGAAATTATTTCCTAAGACACAGGTGATGGTGGGAGCACCAGGATCTTTGAATTTCGGAGGGGTGTTGTGTTGGAGAATAGAACTCACTTGCTCAGTTAGAAAAACCTTTCTAGGCACATGTGTCTTAGATTTTCGCTTTTGGGTGCACAGGTCTTTAAGAAATTTGGCATAAGAGGGAACTTGTCTAATAGCATCAAGAAGTGGAAGGTTGATCTTCACTTATTTGAAAACCTCCATCATCTCCTCTAGTGAAGTTCCCTTTTTGCCAAAGGGAGAGGGTGAATTAAGAGCTTCAGGAAATGGGACCTTTGGGATGTGAGTTTTGGCAGAAGATGGACTAGTTGAAGAAGAAGAAGAAGGTTTTAGATTTTCATTTGACACATTTCTATCCTCTTCTTCACCTACCTTATTGTTGTCCTCCCCAATCTTATTGTCTACTATACGTCCACTCCTTAGGGTAGTCAAAGCATTGGCTTGTTCATGATGAATTGCATTTAATTGATTTTCTTGAGCCATGTATTGTCCCCTAGGATTACTTAGTGGTTGGCTTGGAAGCTTTCCTTCCTGTCGCTTGTTCAGTGCATCAGCTAGTTGCCCCATCTGGGATTCTAGCTTGGCGATTGATTGCGTGTGAGAGTGCACCAATTGTGTAATGGTTTCCAAACCTTGAAGGGCGTTCAACACTTTCTCCTCAAAGGCTGTGTTTCTTTGGGGTGGACGAGGAGTGTGTTGAAATTGAGTCGAGGGACGGTAAGGATGAATATTTTGTGGGGTTTGAAAATTCTGAGGGCTTGAAAAATTTTGGAAATAGGGTTGGGCAGTATTCGAAGCTTGCTGCTTCCAAGAAAAGTTTGGATGATTCCGCCATCCCGGGTTATATGTATTGGAAAATGGGTCATTACCCGGTCTGGGCTGTGTTTGAGCAGCATTGATGTGTTCTTGCACAAGTTCGGGGAATTGGGGCGCTGAAGGGCACTCATGAATAGGGTGGGATGGGCTAGAACAGATAGTATACACTTGTGCTTAGGAAGAGTTCATGTAATACCCACCTATCATCAGTTGGTCAATCTTATGGGACAATGCATCTACCTAGCTAGATAGGTCCATGGAATGACTTATTTCACAAATGGTCCCTTTTCTTTGAGAACTCGGGGGGTGCTTGACGAGAACAGGAAGCATGGTGAAGGGAGTTTTCATTAAGATTTTTAAATAATTGCCATGCTTCATGCTCATTTTGAAGCATGAAAGTCCCCCTGTATGCAGCATCGATCATCTGATGGTTTCGTTCAGTCAATCCGTCATAAAAACATTGCACTAGCTGCCATTTAGGTATTTGATGATGTGGGCATTTACGGATTAGGTCCCAAAATCTCTCCCAAGTTTCATGAAATTCTTCTCCCTCAGTTTGGGAGAAGCTCGTGATGGCACGTCTAAACTTGTTCGTTCTTCCTATGAAAAAGTATTTTTTAAGAAATTCTTGTTGCATTTGATTCCAAGAACGAATCGAATTGGCTTCTAAAGAATTCAGCCATTGCTTGGCTCTATCTTTAAGGGAGAAGGGGAATAATCTAAGTTTCAGAGCATCATCAGTGAAGTTATGAATCTTGACAGTGGTGCAAATCTCAAGGAGTTCATCTAAGTGTTTATATGGGTCTTCGTTGGTGAGCCCATAAAAAGATGGGAGCATTTAGATCACACTAGACTTTATTTCATACTGTACAGTTGCTACCTCAGGTAATCGAATGCAAGATGGGGAAGTGTAAATGGTGGGAGTAAAGTACTCCCTCAGGAGTTTGGGTTGTTATTCAGCCATCTCAGGAGGTGGGGATGATTCTAATGTTCTGATCTCAGCTCGAATATTTCTAAGGGTCCGTTCTATTTCAGGGTCAAAAGGTAATAGGTCACGTACTCTAGAACGACTCCCTTGCATACACTAGTACTTGATCAGTCAAGCATGCAATAAAAGATAAACACATCAATCCTTGTATTTGTCCTAAAATCACTAGACAGCTCCTAACTGGTTTGAAGAGGGCACCTAAGCCTCCAATCCGGTCTGATGAACCGAGTTGACCAGGTAAGCTCCCAGGTAAGTGGAGGGGTCACGATGCGTTCGCAAAGGTCCCACTTAAAACCCACTTGCCTCGAACAGATGAACTGTCTCCCTTATAGGGACAAAGCTTGCCTAGGCATCAACTAAGCCACAGAGCGAAATTGGTGCAACTTTCGGTGATCTTCGTCCTATTGAGCTCGAATGTCCCTAGGAGCCAACGTCTAATTGATTTTAATTAATGTGACACTATATGAGATTGATTCACCTAAGTTGGGCAAGAGTCCGGTGATGAAATCCGGCTCTTATCTTGTTGAGGTGATTGCCCTTACTATGTGCGGATTAATTTGTGTATGTGTATCAAGCATGCATTCACACTTTTGCTAAAATTAAAATCAAAGAATCACCACAAAATTTCAAGCTAATAATTAATTTAAATAAGAAAGGTTTAGAGGTTACCAAAGAGAATTTTCCTAGCAATTTAAATTTTTAGGCAAACCTTTACAGCATTTCTTTTCCAGCTATTCTCCTTTTGATCATCCCAGATTTTTCCTTCGATTCCTGATCAAATAAGACCAAAAGAAAAATTGAAAAAAAAAATTAGTAGAAGAGAAAAAGGAGATAAGAAAAGTAACAATAATAGAAAATAATAATTTTTTTATATATATATATTTTTTTGAAAGTTTTTTTTTAATTAATTAATTTTTTTTTAATGATAGGAAAAATAATTATGCTAGCAATCCCCGGCAACGGCGCCAAAAATTGATCGGTTATTTCAATTTCAAAAATAAACCACGCAATAGCACGTATCCTGTAGGATAGTGTTTACGGATGTCGGTCCACAGGGATTGAAGAATAAGTTATTTTTCTTTTAAAAATAAATCAAGAAGAAGAATTTGCTAACTTGATTCAACTAAATTAAACTATGAGTACGGATTGAAATTTATCAGAGTAAATAGATCTAGGGTTTGGAATCCACCACATAGCATTGCATCAAGGATTGTGTTCTTAATTTTTGTCTTTTGGAGAGGCATGCAATTTTGGCTACAAGTCTTTTAAAATAATAGCATAAAGATGTTAGGAAGATCCATCTTCGGTGTAGCATGAGGTGTCTACCTAAGTATGCTAATTTAGGATGTAGCACACTTCATCTTCCTAGGCATGGATCATCTTAGACTACTTTAGCAAACATGAATAATAAATAGCATGCTCAAAGTCTAAACATCATAAAAGAATTTTTCATTGATAATAAGAATTTAAACAAGCTCCAAAATAATAAAGAAAATAAGAACAACAATGCCCTGTAACATTGCTAGGGCTTCATCCAGCCCTAGACTAGACGTTTAGCCGAGCATGGCTTCCGAACGACCTCCCATTTTCAAATGAAATTGATCACCTCCCATTTTTCCCAAAATATCCAAAACTATTCTCTTTTCCCCTCCTTTCTCTTTTTTTTTATTTCTTTTTCTCTTCTTCTTCCACGCACGGCTTTCTCTTTCCTTTTCTTCACCGAAACAGGGGGTCCCCTGTTTCTGTCGAAGCCTGCTCCCCCCTTTTCACCGAACGCCTCAGCCCCCCTTTATAGCCGTCCGGCGCACACTGTGAGGAGGAAGGTGGGATCACGGCGGCTGATTCCGGGGCGTAGTGCCGGGAGGCAGATCGCGGGAGAGGAGGAAGAGGGGCCGCGGGATCTCAGGCTTGATTTGCAGGTGCTGGTCGCTGGCGGAACATCCGGGGATGAAGACGGTGCTGCAGCTGCTCGGATGCGGAAGACGCCTTATTTTGAAGCGAGGGCGGAGGACCGGGCTGATTTGGAGGGATTTCTGGGCGGCAGGGTCGTCGATCACGGAGGGGAAGATGTCGCACACGGTCGATGGCGGAGGACTCGGGGACGACGATGACGCTGGGACGAGCTCCTTTGATCGCGCGGGTGGGAAGGATTGCATCGTGGGAGGCGCCGCGGGATCTGGTCAGTGATGGCGGAGAAGGTGGCCGACTGCTGGAGAAAGAAGATAAACAGTGAATTCCCATTTTTTTATTTTTTATTATTTATTTATTTATTTATTTATTTATTTATTATGTATTATTTATTTCTTTTCTCTAACACTGTTCACATGAACAGTGATTTCACGAACACTGTTCACATGAATAGTATTTTCGGCATTTTGGTTTTTTTTTTTAACACTGTTCATATGAACAGTGTTTTAACTGGACACTGTTCATATGAACAGTGAATCGTGAATATTTAGTTATTATTATTATTATAAATTTTATATGAAGGCAGGTAACGAATTGGTTGGAAATTGGCTTTGGATTTGCGGTGGGTCATGATCGTTGAGTTGCTTGAACTTGTTCTTGAGCCCAATGTCTTCCAAATTTAATTATTGCTAAACTGCTTCAGACCGGACTCGACAAGACCAAAAACAAGACCGGGACTTAATAAAAAAAGTTAATCAAACCTTTTTCCCATATAAAAATAATTATCTAATCAGGACCAAAACTTATTTAATTATAGCCTTAGCTTGATTACAACTCCATCAGGTTACTAAACCGGATCAACCCAATCCCCTGTTTTCATGAAAGATCGCAACCAGGAGAGAGACGAGTTCAGAATCTGTTTTAAGAAAAGAATTATTTACTTATTACCATATTTTAAATTTATTTCAATGTTTATTCAATTTCATGGTAAAATATGTATTTATTAGTTTAAGAACATTGATAAGTGCTATGGAAAGATAGCTAAATTATGAATTATTAAGCACTTATCACTATCCACTCGTTAGTTACTTACTTGATGCTGCAGTTATATGACTGGTCCTTTGACCGGTGATGCCTCGGCTATTCACGGTGAGGTTGCTGTAGTTTAACAAGCACATAAACATGAACCCTAGCCATTTGGGTTCTTGTGGTGCAGATTGGCTACAGTAGGTTCACTGTAGAAGTAGGGGTGCATCTAGATGGAATCTATCGACCTTGATAGATTAAAAGAGATCCTATGTGATTTATGAGACTAAGTTCGTAAATCCTCGGCCGGGGTAGTATGTACAGTGGAAAAGGAGTTTTCCACTCACGAACTTAAGTCGAATAAATCTTGACATATGACAGACGATGGGGTTTGATGAGTTATCCATGACCTCCGTCCTGTAGGGATCCACGATAGAAGGACTGTATCATATGATAACTGCACCTAGAGGTTCATCATTCCATTCTGCTGGGTAGTGTAATAACCCTAATTTTTTTTTAATATAAAAAGGGATAGAATAGTCCTTTAAAATTGATATGAGGGGTAAAATTGGAAGGAATCAAAAGATAATGGCATAGTTGTAGATGCGTTGAAGTGGTAAGGGTAAAATGGGAAGGAATCAAAAGCTAATGGCATAATAGTAGATATGTTGAAGTATTATGGGCAAAATGAGAAATTAATAATATTAAAAAAAGGGTGAATAGTATTTTGATGTGACTTAATTGGAAGGGTTGTGCTGTCGGTGGAATGAAACCGAGAGAGAGAGTCACAGAGGGGAGAGTCTCAGAAACAGAGAGGAAAGAAAGGAAGAAGAAGAAGAAGAAAGAAGAAGAGAAAGGGGATTCGAGGAAGAGAGGGATCCCGGTTGCACTTCCAGCTGAAGGGAAAAACGTAGATCTCCTTCCCCTCTACGCAAGGACCTCGATTTCTAAAAAGAAAAAGGTAAATATCCGTCCCTATCTAGTCTTTTGATGATATTAGGCTATACAAAGGGTGGATATAGTCTAAAGGGGTCGGATAAGGGTTGTAGAGGCGGTTAAAAGAGGAAGAATCGGATTTTGACAAATTTTTCCGGCACTACGGAAAAACTGTGTCGAAGTCCCAACTTCGGCGAATTATTTAGGGGGCCAACGACCTTCGATAGCAATGCATGTTATCTCTTTGGAATCCTCTATGAGTGTAGAATGTTAGGTAAAAATTTCATCAAATTTGGAGTTTGGAAAGTGGATCAAACTCAGGATGAAGTAACCGGCTGTCGGTCCGGGTTACTGTTCATCCAAGTGGGAAAATAGGAGATTTCATGCCATAATAGGGTATTAAGCCCAGATTAAGCTAAGGGGACCTTGTACTCATGCACGGGAGTCCCTAATACACATAAATGGTGAGTTAATTAATAGAAAAAGAAAAAAAGAAAAAAAAGAAAAGATTTAGGGAATGGGGGAGTTCAATCAATTAAAGTCCCCTATATTATAATTGGCACGTAGATTATAGCCCTTGATACAAGACTAAATGTATTGTAAATGCATGTCACAGTTGGGCAAGAAGCTAGAAAACAAGAGGAAGAAGTTCTCCACTGCCTGCTGTAGATTTTTGGAGGCGTATCAGGGCTGTGCCGGATTGACAGGTGAGTGGGAGTTTGTACTTTGCACCATGAGCACATTCCTTATTCATTTTCATGAATGTTGCCAAGTGTGACTTGATTCCACCTGAGCTTATTGATTAATTGTTGTAGTAGATTCCTCTATAATCTTGATTTTCTATGCTTGATTATTCTGTACATGCATTTGAGGGAACATTGAGAGGAATTACGAGAGGTTGATGAGTAATCAAATTGATTCCGAATTGTGAAATGATTTCTTTTGTAAATTGATTTCATTTCCTCTATTTCAAAGACTTGTGAGTGGTAGCTTTGATTATACTCCTTTATGAGTAATTAAATTGGATCTGAATTGTGAAATGGCTTCTTTTGTAAATTGATTTCATTTCCTCTATTTCAAAGACTTGTAGAGCCCTTCTCATGGTATATTGAGTTGCATTGTACTCCCGTGATTCCTCACTCCCAACCCTGATGTTAGTTATAATTGGGTCGTGGCCGAGTGAGTGGTAGTCTTGATTATGCTCCTTTTTAGTAGAGTATTGGGAGGGTGCATTATGGCATTAATGCATGGCTTGGCAGTATCTGCAGGACACCTATAGTCGATGGGGTTGAACATCGGCCTTTGTGCACATAGTAGCCTTCTGGGTGGGCGGAGCCCAGTCCCTTTCTAGGGGGGACATGGCCCTAGGCGTAGGATCGGCCGGTCCTACGACTTATATTCTGCTTGCCGCCGGGCATAGTAAGACCCCGCGAGGTGCAGTATGGCTTTCTGCGGATGTAGAATTCCCGCGAGGTGCCGTTTAGTATGTAGATATGAGATGGATTTCTGTTCTGGATACTGGCCAGCATTTACATGATTAGTGTGGTGTCTTATCCTGCATATGCATGTGACAGTAGGAAGTTGTTGCTGGTTCGCCTGGGGCGTAAAACCCACCTTCCGACAGCTGTCTAGTGATGATTTCAGCATATTGACACCTGATTTGTATGTTCCAGTATTATGATCTGTTGAGCATATTCATGAGTAGCATATATGTTTACTTGATTATTCCATATATGCTTCAGATGAGTTGATATTGATTGTGGTGATATTGATGATTTACTCCATATTCTCTATGTTGAGATCATGTTCATCTTGTTATTGCTCTTGAGATTTCACCTCGAGCCATGATTATATCTTATCTCATGTGCATTGTACTCTCTACTCCACTCACTGAGTATTTATATACTCACTCCCCAGTTTGATATTTTTGATTGTAGGGCAGGTATTGTATAGAGAGGAGCAGGATTAGTGGTTGCCTGCTAGCTGTGCCGCTCCATAGTATAGTATAATGTAGATAGAAGTTTATCCCCTTTTGGTGTATTATAAACCTTCTATTGTATTTAGTGTATAGTTACAGTCATAGATCCTATTGTGGATATGGGTTTGACCATGGATGGAATGGAAACCAGATTTTTATACAGTTGAGTTATATGCCTTTGATGATGTATTGATATATATTGTCCAGGTTCGTTATGTGACAGGTTATGTGATTGCTGCTCTGACAGGTAGCGTTGTTGTATGTAATGAGATAATCCTGACAGGTCACCATAGGAAAGGTGATCATTTTGTGCATGCATCATGCCAAAATTTTCAGAATTTATTAATGATTGATAGGTAATAGTGTTCTACGTGGTGGCTGGTGGCCTTATGCCTACCCGCACCTTAGGACCGTCGCGGCGGCTCGCCGGGAACGGGGCGGGGGTCGTGACAAGAGGTGGTATCAGAGCAAAGGTTAAAGAAGAGTCCTGTCAGAGCAATAGGATGAGTTAGGATTAAGTATAGGATTATACTATGGAGCGTAGGATTTTTCTGTATGTTATTTTATGAGTCATTTTCAATTCAGTAAAATATATTATGGCTCTGTGTAACGACTGCCCTCTCTTTTTGACTCTTTTAGAGACATATAAAGAATACTTCCAAGAAAAATGGAGCCAGATATAGCATTGGATGCGGGTTCTGCACATGTCGAGCCCCAAAGAGAAAAATCTCCTCCTGCAGACAGGCGGAGAGTTGATGATCAAGGGGAGGTAGGAAGTAGAGATGCATTGATGGAACAGTTACTGGCGGAGAATCAGGCTCTGAGGGAGCAGATTGCTCGGGGGAAATCTCCTGCCCCGTCAGTAGTATCCATCCCACCTCCTGTAGCTGTGCCAAGAAGTTTGGCCAGGCGGGCTCTAGATGATGAGGGGATTACTGTACAGAAATTTCTGAGGCTCAGAACTCCAGAGTTTAAGGGGGAAGAAGGTGAAGATCCTCAGAGATTTCTGGAGGAGACTGAAAAGATGATACGGAGACTGCCCTGTTCTGATGCAAGGGCAATAGAACTTGTAGGGCTCACAATGAAAGAAGATGCCTGGGGCTGGTACCAGAGGCACGTGGAGGACAGATTGTACAGTAGGAATCCTCCAACCTGGGAAGAGTTCAGGCAAGCAGTGATGGATGAGTTTTTGTCTCCGGCTGAGAGGCAGAATCGGGCTCTTCAGTTTGAGAGGCTGAAGCAGATGCCCGGAATGAGCGTATCTGAGTACGCTCGTGAGTTCACTAGATTGGGGAAGTATGCTCCTTACATCATCCCCACTGAAGCTGCCAGGATAGAAAGATTCAGGCGGGGTCTGATTTCCCCGCTTTATAATGCAGTACTGGCAGTAGAGGTCCCCACCTTGTCTAGGCTGATTGATAAAGCAAAACAGTGGGAGATCAGAAACAAAGAGGAAAGGGCTGAAAGAGAACAGAGGAAAATGAGTAAGGGAAAAGGGCAAAGCAGCCGAGGTAGATCTGAGGGAGCAAGTCTTCCGGAGGGCCCGACGGAGCAGTCTGTACGCTCAGCTCCACCTGCCCCACGTAAGAGGAAGTGGAGGAGAAGAGGTCAGTCATAGGATGCTTCTCTACCATCAGCACCTCGTCCTCCGGTCACTATGGCCAGAACTGAATCCAAGTTCCAATCATGGCCAGTGTGTGGCATATGTGGGAAACAGCACCCTGGCAGATGCAGAATGGGTCAGGGAGTGTGCTACAGATGTGGACAGCCGGGTCATTTTGTCAGAGAATGCCCGCAGGGTGCCACCCAGCAGTTTGTGCCTTTAACATCCTACCCTTCTGTGCAGATGGACAAGCCTAGTAGTAGGGGGCCTGTAGGCAGAGGTCAGACACCAGCGTCACAGCAGAGTGCCGGACCATCTTAGCCATTAGCTCCAGCAGGCAGAGGGCAAGGAAGGGTGTTTACGGTAAATCCACAAGAGGCACAGGCATCGAATGCAGCTGTGACAGGTATGCTCCTCATTGATAAGATTAAAGCTAGAGTGTTGTTTGATTCTGGAGCTACCCATTCATTTGTGTCCCCTTATTTTGCTAAAAGGTTAGCTAAGGATAAGATATTGATGCATATTCCCTTAGTTATTAGCACACCTATAGGGGATAGTATAGAAGTGAGATATGTGTATCCTACCTGTGTGGTAGAGGTAGAAGGTAAGACACTCCCAGTCGATTTGATTGAGTTGGCAGTGTTAGATTTTGATGTCATATTGGGCATGGATTGGTTATCAGACAATCGTGCCACCATTAACTGCCAAGAAAAGAGTGTTATCTTCAGACCTTTAGATAAGGAGGAATTTACATATCAAGGGGACAGGAGTGAGATCCCAATGAATTTGGTGTCTGCAGTAAAAGCAAAGAGGCTGCTAAGAAAGGGGTGTCAAGGCTATCTAGCTTATGTCATGGACACTGTTGCCCAGAGATGGTCACCCAAGAGGGGGGTGAATTGGGTGTTTTAAAACTTTTTGACTATTTAAAAGGTAAAACGCACAAATGAATGAACTAAAGCAAAGATAGAGGTATGAAAACAACCAATCGCAAACACACGGTTTTATAGTGGTTCGGAGTTTCCACTGCTCCTACATCCACTCCCCAAAGCACCTTTGGAAATTTCCACTATAATCCAAGATTACAGTCCGGTAGTTTTGCGAGTGCACTACCCAACTCGTTGTTTTACACCGGGCTAACAACAAACCCTATAACCCCCAATTTCACCTAGGCTTGGGACGCCTTTCCCTTGTTCCAAGTTCCTTGACTGGAACAAGCACGATATTGAAAGAGTTTTACAAAAGATTGGAAAGCTCTAAATAAGCAAATATAACAATGATAAACTTTAAAACCCGGAAGAATCCTTTTGCCGTTGGAAGCGTGGGAAATGATGATTCTTCCGATGTGGATCGCGTAGGCTTGAGTGTGAGCTTTGAATCCCGAGCGGAAGAAAGTAGTTGAGCTTGAAATCACTTGGGAAGCTTGAAAATACTTGATTTCTTCACTTGAATGCACTAACTCCCTTGAATCTCTCTCTCTTGCTTCTCTCTTGAATGATCTAGCTTTGGGTTAGTTAGAAGTTCTTGAGAAGCACTTAAGAGGTCCCTTTTATAGCCCAAAAAGCAAATATAGCCGTTAGAGATAAAGTAAAAGAGATTTAAAATTCAAACCAAACCTGCAAAAGTTGTCAGTCGCGTCCCAGGCGCTCCGGAGACGTCTTCGCTTCAACGAGAGACGTCTCGGCTACAAGATTTTACTTTTGACGTTGTTTGGGGTCGACTCGGTGCTTTATGGGGACGACTCCGCTGATGAATGGTTTGAATCCTTGTTTTCTGTTTTTCTGAGAGGGTCGTCTCGGCACTTTACGGGGACGTCTCGGCTTGTTTGTGCTTTTTGCATGGGGACGACTCCGCTTCTTTATCTCCGAAAAACATGTCTTCTGGAATTCTCTGAGAGAGTCGACTCCGCTCTTTCAGGGGACGTCTCCGCTGCTTTGTCACCGAAAAAGACATTCTCTGGAAAACCCTAAGAGAGCCGTCTCCGCTACCTCGGGGACGACTCGGAAAGTCTGCTTTTTACTTGCGGGGACGACTCCGCGTACTGTGGGGACGGCTCGCGTATATCACTTGAAATCTGCCTTTCTGCCGCCACTGAGAGAGTCGACTCTGCTACTGAGAGAGTCGACTCCGACCCTGCGAGACGCCTCGCCAGGTGCCGGGGACGTCTCCCGACGTGCCAGTTCTTCCTGTTTGTCCCAGAGACGTCTCTGAGACAACCCGGAGACGTCTCGGCTGTCCCTGATCTGTTTTCTTCATTTCAAAAATTCTTCAATAAATCCTTAAAAATTATGGGAACATGCCTAGACTTTTCTTAACAATATTTTTAATAAAACACATGAAATCCTCAATTAAATTGTTAAGACAAATGGAATTATACTCTAGTGTGTTGTATTCATCAAAATCCATTAGGGGGTCAACAATCTCCCCCTTTTTGATGATGACAAAATACTGAGTATATGCAAAATTCGAAATTTAAACATATACACAGTATTTGTTCAGATATACAAGTCTAATGTTTTGATTAGAGCTAGACACAATGTGCATAATTTAAAATAGTCAATTTTCAGTTCTATCCTTATGCATAAAATTAATCTTAATAGCCCTTGAGCAATTTTAGCATATCAACTGAATTTGAATCAAGTTAAAACGAAATATTGATGCTAAAGATAATTGAAAGCTAAGTTCTTTTTGACTCCCCCTTTCTTTTTCAGAAGGGCAATTATCTTAAAGCCAATATTCTTCAATTTTATCTTTTCTAATTCAACTTTGGAGTATGAATTTCGTATTTTGCATTCCAATGTATCCAATATCCATATTGGTTCTACTCCCCCTTTTTGCATTTCATAATTAAGTTCTACTCCATATATATATATCTACTTTATTTTCCCATAAATTTTGCATTCCAATGTATCTAATATCCATATTGGGTCTACTCAATATATAAGTTCTATAAGTTCTATTATATCTACTCCCCCTTTTTGTCATCAACAATGAAGGGGACAAATTATCCTTAGGTGCTTAAAGCATACTTCCTAGTAAAATTCAGCATATTTCCATGAACCACTCAAGAATATTCAAGTTGTGCTCCCCCTGTCCAAGTTATTTCTATTAATGAATTTAGTCATTCATATCACTCCCCCTTTGTTTTGGTATTCATTTCAGACTCCTCTTTTTGTTAATCATAGTTATCACAAGATGTGCTCCACCTGTGTCATATGCATTGATAAGTTGTGTTAAATTTTACCACTTAAGGCATGCTATGAGATTTTTATGGCACATCACAAGATCACATACACAATCACAGAATCACATACACAGAGTTAGCAATGTACACAAAGTTTCAAAAGAAATTGTATTCATGTATCATTGTAAACCTTTGAGGTCAGTACAAAGTTAAAAGAAGAAATCATTACAAGTATTGATTTTTAATACAAAAAGTGTTTCAAAATAGCCTAGGGTTTACAAAAAGAAGATCCCTAGATGTCTACAAAATGTCCCTCATCGGCGACGTTGCTCATAAGCCCTAGCAGCTGCATCTATGAAAGAATTGATGGAATCTAGCAGTGTTCTGAATTGATCTCCCTGTGACTGATGGAAGGCTGCCACTAGTGCTTCAAATTCTATGGTTGCCCTTTCAATTCTTCCTCTAAGTTGGGCAACCAAGGTGCCCACATTTCCTCCAGGGCTTGTCAACTCTTGAAGGCTATTTGAGATGGTCCTCAAGCTATCTTGTAGCTCAATTGATCTGAAGGCTTGGGTGGCATTCACACTAACTAGTTCTTGCGCTGTAGCTTCTATCTGAGCTCTAATTTTCTTCATCTCTTGTAGAATCCCTTCATGTGAGGCTCTGATGGGGGCCAACTCAGTAGAGATCATCGATCTCATCTCCTCCCTCATCTGCTGGCAAATTACAGATGCTAAAGTGCGCATCTGGTCTTCTGATAGGGAGTAGGGCCCACTGACTGGAGGAGGTGGTGGCATGGATATGGAACGTCCAGCTGAGCTGGAGGGTATATCAGGAAAGTCCATGTGGCTAGGTGGAGGAGAGTGGTGGTCAGACTCCTGATGTGGGATCTCAGGCTCTAGGGTTTGAACTTTTCTTTTTGGTACCTTGACCCAAGACCCATCTACCTTTTGAAACTCCATTCTTCGCATTGTGCCCTCATTATAATAGTCGGTGTTTCTCAAGGGTTTTGCAGGCTCATTTTCTGGAATGGGAACTTTGAAGTGTTTGAAGAGTAGGGTAAAAATCATGCCATAGGGTATACTAAACCTAGAATACCTATGACATAGAGCAATGTAGTTCAACATAAGTCTAGGGAGGTTTAGAGGAATCCCTAGTAGGATATGGTGCATGATAACTAAATCTCGCTCCGAAACAAAATCGAAGCGACCGGTTTAGGAAACAAGACCCGGTTGACAATACTTAGAAGTAGTCTCATTTCGGCATTTAGGTCTTGGGAGTTGACTACATCAAGAGGGCCGCAGTCCTCTCTTCCTAGAAGCAAGTTTAGGGCTATTTTCCTTTGGGGATGTGAGGTCGGAGCCTCACCATCTTTAGAAATTTGCAGAACAGTGGATAGAATATCCTCATTAATTTCTACCAATGTCCCCCGGACATATGCAGTGTACCCTAAGTCCCCTAAGGCCATATTACTAAACATTTCTCTAACAAGGCCGGGGTAGGTCGAAGTATTGAGGGTACAAAGGTATTCCCACCCTTGGGCACGGAGTCTCTCTCCAATAGAGAACCCCTCACTATCTAGAAATGCAAAGTCTATGTACCTACCGGTCGTCACTGTGCGATTTGCATAGGAAATGGTCGTGGTTGGCGGAGCAACCGGAGGAGACGGCGCGGAAGGTTCTTCCCTCCGTTCCTCACCGTCGGCCGCTGCCCTAGGACGCCTCCCACCGGTCCTCCTAGCTCTTTTAGGTGCCATTGAATGGAAAACCTAGGGAAATGAGGAGAAAGAGGCTAGGGTTTGTGTTGGAGAGAAAATGGAGGCTAGGGTTTTTGTTTTTGTCGGGGATGAAAGGGATAGCTCGGGTCGGCTCGAGCTGTTTCGACCTATTTTAAAAAACCCTCGTTCGGTCCCCGAGACGTCTCCGCGACTAAGGCGAGACGTCTCGCCGGGGGGACGTCTCTGCGATTTGCCAGAGACGTCTCCGGCACTGAAAAATTTCAGACTGATTTTTATCTTTTCCCAATTTGTTTCATTTAATCACACTAATTATGATTTCTTTAGGTGAATACAGAATGAGTTTGTTTGTGATCCTCCCCCTTAATAATACATCCTATAGAGGTTTGATAATGAATTTTGAATTATTAATGTTGAAATGAGGAATGTTTGACCAAATTTCGAATACCTATGAAATAGGCTCTGAAAATATCTCTATGAAGAGTCCAAGGGAGGGTAACCATCCTCCGGAAAGTCAAACAGTTCGTCATTTAGCTTAGATGGATTCATGCTTTCACGTATGTTGACCTTGAGGTGGATTACTAGTTTTTTTGAGTAGCAAGGCATTGCAATACAAGTTGAATTTATTTGCTAGGGTCATACAAGCTCAAAGCATTTCTTAAGAAGTTGAACCTATCTTTACAAAGGGGCTTTGTAAAGATATCGGCCAATTGATTTTCAGTACATACATATTCAATCATCACATCATTTTTCAGCACATGATCCCTAATAAAATGATGTCTAATCTCTATATGCTTTGATTTAGAGTGTTGGACAGGATTTTTTGTTAAATTAATTGCACTTGTATTATCACATTTAATTGGTATGTTGTCCATTTTGATGCCGAAGTCTTCAAGTTGTTGCTTAATCCAAAGAACTTGGGCACAACAGCTTCCAGCTGCAATGTACTCAGCCTCAGTTGTGGACAAGGCAACTGAATTCTGTTTCTTGCTAAACCAAGAAACCAAATTAGCACCCAAGAATTGACATGTGCCACTTGTGCTCTTTCTGTCGAGTTTGCACCCGGCAAAATCAGCATCGGAATAAGCAATTAAATTTATGTCAGATTGTTTAGAATACCATAAGCCTACATTAGATGTTCCTACTAGATATCTAAAAATTCTTTTAACAGCTTGCAAGTGTGATTCCTTAGGACATGCTTGGTATCTAGCACACATACAAACACTGAATAATATATCTGGTCTACTAGCAGAAAGGTAAAGTAAAGAGCCTATCATACCTCTGTACAATTTGCAGTCTATACTTTTACCTTTTTCATCTTTGTCAAGCTTGCAACTTGAGCCCATGGGTGTGCTGATTTCCTTTGCATCCTTCATCTTGAATTTCTCCAACATTTCCTTGATATATTTGGACTGACTGATGAAGATGCCTTCCTCTGATTGTTTTATTTGTAGCCCAAGGAAGAAGTTGAGCTCACCCATCATGCTCATTTCAAATTCTCCCTGCATAAGCTTGGCAAACTCTTGACAAAGGCTATCATTAGTAGCACCAAAAATTATATCATCCACATAAATTTGTACAAGCAATAAGTCATTTTCTTTTCTTTTAATGAAGAGGGTTTTATCTACATTTCATCTCTTAAATTTGTTTTCAATTAGGAAATTACTTAGTCTTTCATACCATGCCCTAGGAGCTTGCTTAAGTCCATACAATGCTTTATGCAATTTATAAACGTAATCTGGATGTAAATGGTTTTCAAAACCTGGAGGTTGTCCTACATAAACTTCCTCCATTATATAACCATTTAAAAATGCACTTTTTACATCCATTTGATAGAGTTTAAAATCCATAAAGCATGCATATGCCAAAAGTAGTCTAATAGCTTCTAACCTAGCAACAGGAGCAAAAGTTTCATCAAAATATATTCCTTCCTCCTGATTATAGCCTTTGGCCACTAGCCTAGCTTTGTTTCTTGTTACTATTCCATCTTCATCTAGTTTATTTCTATATACCCATTTGGTGCCTATAATTGAAACATTAGGGGGTCTTTTCATTAAAGTCCAAACTTGATTTCTTTCAAATTGGTTTAATTCCTCTTGCATAGCATTCATCCAATTATCATCTTTTTCGGCTTCTTCTAGTGATTTAGGCTCTATTTGTGAGACGAAAGCAAGATAATTACTAGTATTTAGAGAGGATCTTGTTCTTACCCCTTGCGAAGGATCACCAAGGATTAGATCCCTTGGATGACCATGTGCATACCTCCATTCCTTAGGAAGATCTTGATTTCTTGCTTGGGGTTGATCTTCTTCATCTTGCTGAATTGTATCTTCTTTGACTTCATCTTCAAGTTGTTTGTCTTGTATGGAGAACTCCTTCATTCTGTCTTCAAGTATACCTGCATCATTATCTTCTTCTTTTCTAGAAGAATCTCCATTAGCTTCATCAAAAACAACATGAATGGATTCTTCAACAACGAGAGTTTTCTTGTTGAAGATCCTGTATGCTCTACTAGATGAGGAATAACCTAAGAAGATCTCCTCATCTGATTTAGCACTAAATTTACTTAGATTGTCCTTTCCATTGTTTAAAATAAAACACCTACAACCGAATACATGAAAGTAGCTTATATTGGGCTTCTTATTTTTCATTAACTCATAAGGTGTTTTCTTTAAAATAGATCTAACTAATGCACGGTTTAAAATGTGACATGCAGTATTTATTGCTTCAGCCCAAAAATATCTTGGTAGATCCGATTCGCACAACATGGTACGAGCTATATCTGCTAGTGTGCGATTCTTCCTTTCTACCACCCTATTTTGTTGGGGTGTCCTAGGGGCCGAGAAATTGTGATTGATACCATTTTCGTCACAAAACTTTTCAAAGTGCTGATTTTCAAACTCGGTACCATGATCACTCCTAATTGCTTTTAGTTTAAGATTGAGTTCATTCGAAACTCTATTATGAAACTTGATGAAAGCGGGAAAGGACTCATCTTTGTGTGCAAGAAATGAAACCCATGTAAAACGTGAAAAATCATCAACAATTACAAGACCAAATTTCTTACCCCCTAGACTAGCAGTTCTAGTGGGTCCAAACAAATCCATGTGAATTAGTTCTAAGGGTTTTGTTGTTGAGACTATGTTTTTAGACTTGAAAGAGCTTCTCGTTTGTTTTCCTAATTAACATGCAGCACAAATTTTGTTCTTTTCAAAATCTATCTTTGGTAGTCCTTTGACTAGATCTTTTGTGATCAATTTAGAAATTAAATCCATGCTAGCATGTCCTAACCTACGATGCCATAACCAACTAGTCTCATTGACTTTGGGATCCATGGCTATAAGACATTGGCCATCCTTCATGGTGAGATCATCAAGATCTACCATGTAAACATTTTCATGCCTATGTCCTGTGAGTATGATCTCATTGTCAATTGGACTACTAACTATGCATAGTGATGATTCAAATGACACTTTAGAGCCTTTGTCACAGAATTGACTTATACTTAATAAATTATATTTTAGTCCATTAACTAACAATACATTATCAATAAATGAGGAGGGTGATATGGAGATTTTACCAACACCAATGATCTGACCTTTAGCATTGTCTCCGAATGTGACTACTCCTCCTTCTTTTGACTTCAAGGTGACGAAGAGACTCTTGTCACCGGTCATATGCCTTGAGCAACCACTATCAAGATACCACATTCTCTTTTTATTCCCGGCTGCAAGGCATACCTGCAAAGTGATCATGTGAAGCTCTTAGGTACCCAAGTTTTCTTGGGTCCTTCGTGGTTAGTGTAGTTGGTTCCCTTAGGCACCCATACTTTAGTTATGTTTTTAGCTTTTACAAATGTACTCTTGTTAGTTTGGATCTTTCTTTGAATACAAGAGTAGGCTTTATGTCCATTCTTTCCACAATGAAAGCATGTAGGTTTTTCAGTTTTTACATCTTTTGCTTTTACAAAGAAATTCTTTAGATACTTTTGTTGTTTGTTAGTTTTATATCCTAATCCGGCTTTATTAAAAACAGCTCTTTGATTTGAAAGAATAAGATTTAATTTTTCAGAGCTTTGTGTAAATTTTTCAACAATTGGTTTGTACTTATGTACCTCATTCTTAAGATTTAAATTTTCTTTAACTAGTTCTTCCTTATCCTTTTTAAGGGATTCAACATTTTGTGCAAGTGAGGTATTATTATCGAGTAGGAATTTTACTTTTAGATTTAATTCCTTAATTAGTGTTTTTGCCGTTTCATTTTCAATGCTAAGTTTTAAATTTTTATTTTCTAGGTCAATGGTGTTAATATTTTTAACGCTCTCCTTCTCAATCAATAGGTTTTCAATATCTTCTTTCAGTTTTTGATTGGAGGCTTTTAACTCTTTATTCTTTGCTCCTAACATACTACAATCACCCATAAGTTCTTGAAAAGCTTCATACAATTCTTCTAAAGTAAAATTTATAGTTGAATTTTGACATACCTCGTCGTCTTCGAATGCCATGAAGCACAAATTGGCGGTCTCTTCCTTCTCTTCCTCGGAGGATGATGTGTCACTATCATCCCATGTTGCCTTCAATGCCTTCTTCTTCTTCTTTCCAAAATGCTTCTTTTGTTGAGGGCATTCGGAACGAATGTGTCCCGGTCTCTTGCAATCATAGCATATGATTGGGTCTCTTTCTTTTTCTTTTTCTTTTTCCCAATCATTTCTTCCTCCAAACTTTTTCCTTGGGAAGGGTTTCTTTTTCCTCATGAATTTTTTAAACTTTCTAACTATCAAACCCAAGTCCTCGTCCTCGCTTTCTTCCTCACTCTCACTACTTTCTTCTTCACACATACTCGAAGTAGCCTTGAGTGCAATTGTCTTCTTCTTTGGCAAATCATCTTCATGTTGCTTCATCGTGAGCTCATGCGTCATCAATGAGCCCAAAAGTTGTTCTAGTCCCAAGGTGTTGAGGTCTTTGGCTTCTACAATTGCCGTGACCTTTGCTTCCCATGCTTTCGGCAAAGACCTGAGAATTTTACTCACAAGTTCCGAATTAGTATAAGATTTACCCAAACTCTTTAGACCATTAATTATATCGGTAAAGCGTGTAAACATGCATGTGATGGTTTCATTGGGTTCCATCTTAAACAACTCATATTTGTGAACTAGAATGTTCACTTTGGACTCTTTGACTTGATTTGTACCCTCGTGGATAACTTCAAGCCTATCCCATATTTTCTTAGCGGAACTACATGTGGAGACTCTATTAAACTCATTTACATCTAGAGCACAAAATAATGAGTTCATGGCTCTAGAATTGAGTTGAGCCATCCTATCATCATTCTCATCCCAATCCTCCTCAGGTTTGGGAACTTGAATGCCATTAACCATGTGTGATGGTTCTTGTGGTCCCTTGACTATAACCCTCCACAAGGCATAGTCTTGTGCTTGAATGAAGATCCTCATTCTAGTCTTCCAATAGGTATAATTTGTCCCATTGAAGAGTGGAGGTCTATTGGTTGCTTGCCCCTCAGCAGGAACATTGTTAAAGGGTGTTGCCATCTAGATCTTTGGCTAAGACGGTTAGGTCTTTCAAGAAATATACAGAGCACCCGCTCTGATACCACTTGTTGCCCAGAGATGGTCACCCAAGAGGGGGGTGAATTGGGTGTTTTAAAACTTTTTGACTATTTAAAAGGTAAAACGCACAAATGAATGAACTAAAGCAAAGATAGAGGTATGAAAACAACCAATCGCAAACACACGGTTTTATAGTGGTTCGTGTTAGATGTATGCCCTAGAAGCCAATTTGGCTGACACATTGTTGATTCTAGGGACATAATTTTGTACTTGACTATTTATTATTGAATAAATAAAAGGCATCTTTTTCATTCATATTGTTTATGTGTCTACGTCCAAGAAATTAATAAGATGATGATACATATTCTCAAGAGTTGAGAATTTGAGCCATGTATCATTGGTGATTAATTTCTAAATGCTCCTGATCAAAGGATCATCACGAGGACGGTGATCGATCCGATCAGTGCACAGATCACTCTCCTTCTGGATGGACGAGACTTGAGTCCACAGTGTAGGGACACTGAAGTGATAGTGCAGGTGCTTGTTAGAGAACAAGGGTACTGAGCGTGACCAATACAAGAAGTCACTTGGATGTCTATCCACTCGTCAGTGACTTGCTTGATGTTGCAGTAGTGTGACTGGTCCTTTGACCTGCGGCGCTTCGGCTACTCACAGTGAGGTTATTGTAGTTTGACTGCACACATACATGGTCTCTAGCCATATGGGTCCATGCAGTGTAGATTGGCTGCAGTAAGTTCACTGTAGGAGTAGGGTATGCACCTATATGGAATCTATCGACCTTGATAGATAAGGAGAGATCCTATGTGATTTATAAGACTGAGTTCGTAAGACCTCGGCCGGGGCAGTATGCACAGTGGAGAAAGAGTTTTTCACTATCGAACTCGAGTCGAATAAATCTTGACATATGACAGACGATGGGGTTTGACGAGTTGTCCATGACCTCCGTCCTGTAGGGATCCACGATAGTAGGACTGTATCACATGTTAACTGCACCTAGAGGTTCATCATTCCATTCTGCTGGGTAGCCACTACATGCTGCTAGGTGTCACTGGTGGATGGTGGGACTCATAGGGATTATCTTGATGATCGATAAACCCTAATGAGTTGAGTTGGAATCGTTCCAACCCATTGAAAGGAGTTTTCAATGATATAGTGATAGAGATCACAATATATCTCACTACCAGTCAGAATAGAACCTATGGGGTCACACACACTAGAAGTATTGACCGATCCGATGGTTGAAATCGTGATTAGGAATCACAAGAAATCAATTTGATTGATAAGAAGTTGAAGAAGGAAAAAGGAATTAAAAATTGGATTCCTACTTGGAGTAGGATTCCTAGAAATCCTAATTAGATTAGGACTTCGGATTCAAGTAGAGTCCTAATTGGATTAGGACTAAAATTAAACAAATCCTAATTGGATTAGGATTCCTTAAGTCCAAATTAATTATTAATCTAATGAATCAACATGACTCCTAATTGGATTAGGATTGAAGAGTTCAATTGAGTCATGGTTCATTCAAGTCCTAATTGGATTAGGACTAGTATAGATTGAACCCAATTTGGCCAATCCTAATTAGATTAGGATTAAACCATGAGAGAGGCACCTAATCCTCTTTGGAAGAGGATTAGGTTAACCAAGTAAGAGGGGCATCAGCCCCTCTTATCTTGGATGGTGCGGATTGAAGGAGAGAGAGGGGCCGGCGCACCCCCCCTTTCTTTCTTTGGAAAACCATCTAGGGCTCCTACTTTGGAGGAGCCCTTGATGGCTATAAGAAGCACCATGAGGCCGGCGCCCTAGGTATTGGAGCCATCCTCCTCTTGCTGCCGCCACCCTCCCCTCTCCTCTCTTAGTTCAGCCGCAAGCAAAGGAAGAGCAAGGTCCAAGCGTTGGCGTCTTCCTCTTCCTCCAATCCTTCTTCCAACGCAGGGAAAAGAAACAAGGCTGCAGAAGCTGTGTTCTTCTTCCTTGAGTTCCTTCTTCTTCTTCCTCCTCTCAAGCACTTTCAAGAGTTGAAAGAAAGAGAAGAGATCAGCCATCAAAGGAGTCTTTGCAAGGGAGCTAGCACCCCGGGAAGACAAGAAAGCTTTGATCGGTTCTCTACTTCGTGTGGATACCCGTAAAGGCCGGACGTTTGAACGGCTTCAAACGAACCCTCTTCCAAAACCACGAATTCAGATTCGCGGTGATCATCTACCCGCGCAAGGTGAAGATTTGATCTTCCTATTAGTTCTAAAAGTTTTAATTCTTACCTAATTACGAAAGGTCTCGAAACAAGCGTTCATGCGATGAACGTCGAACCCGTGCATGCCGATTCCGCTGCCATCTGAAAATTTTTGAAATATCAGCGGCATGGGCGGGTTCCCAACAGTGGTATCAGAGCCTAGGCTTCGTAGATTAAGGTAAGAATTAAATATTTAAAGGCTTATTAGATCTGAAAATTGATTGATCATGCATGCTGAAAAATTCTGCATGCAGATTTTTCAGGGGTGCTGAATTTTTACATGCTGATTTTTATGTGATAAAAAGATGATTCTAATTGCATTGTTAATGGGATTACAAAGTTTAGAATCATGATTAGCATGATCAGCGACCTATGTCATGATATAATCAGTTAAGTTTCAGATCTGAAAATTATAATTGTAGCATACGGTGATGATCATAGGATTCAACCCCTTTTGGTATCAAATGTAATGACCTGCGATGTGATCTGCGATGTCATGTAATTTTTCAGATGCTTGCATGCATCTTATTTGATGTTTTGAGAGGCCTGCGTGCCCCCTAAAAGGAGATGTAAATTATTTTTATTTTTATTTTACATCTGGTTGTATTTCTGTGATGTAATGTACATCAACGATCAAGTCGAAGACGATGCATGAGATGAACAGGGGTCTAAGCGGTTGATGGCGATGGGATCAAGAGTTGATCAAGGATCGAATCAAGGAAGCTTGGATCCAATTCAAGAGTTGAAGACCACTTGATCGATTGATGTGCATGTGCTTGTAATACGACCTAATTAGAATCCATGATCATCACCTAGTTAAAGTTTAGCTTTAATTATTGCCGCGATTATAACTGCCTGCAATGCGCCGTTTGCATGTGATGTGAATGAGAGTCGGGTAGATAGGTCTACATGTGATGTAGCAAACCCAATTGAGACCTAAATCAAAACCTCCTCAATCAAGTCGAGAGTGAACCGACATGAGCAAGTCATATTAGATTAATTGATCTAATTGGTGTCTAGGAAAGCATGAAAGGTGGTTACTTAATTAGGACCTTACTCTCTGAGTAAGGGGAGCCTCCCACCTGCTTACCTGGCCAATTGTTCGATTACCTCTTATGAAAAGCTCAAGTTGCAAACACTAAGACCTGATTAACCAATATTAAGTCAATAGGTCTTCCACTGTAGTAGAGCTGCTAAGGCCTTTCTGATGTTGACTTGTCTCGGCTGGATACAGTGGTAAAGTTGCATTGGGGGGCTGGACCTCTCTATAGACATGAGATGTTGTAGGGTAAAGGTGGGGTTGGGCACCAATAACTGTTAGGTGAGGACCCAATGACGACTTTATTCCTACGGTTATACGGTGGGTCTGACTTAACTAAAAAATGAGACCAATAACTGTTAGGTGAGGTCTTCATGGCTTAGAGACCAAGTTGCACTGCAACATGCTTGAGAAGCATTGTACAAGAGTTGTACACTCATCCATCTATGTGTCACCAATAACTGTTAGGTGAGGTGGCATGTAAATTGGTGGGACCGCAGTACCCACTAGAAACCCTAGTCGTGTGGGATTTCCGTTTTCCTACCAGGGGAGTGTGAGGAATTCGAGAAAATAGTGGGAGTCATATTTGTTCTAAAAGACCTTAGGACAGATTAGGATCAAGTACAAGAGTCTAACTAGAATCTTTACTCTCTGCAGATACAATGTCGGCTTCAAACCCTTTGACCCGTATTCTTGAGACCAACCGACTGACCGGAACCAATTACAAGGACTGGCTTAGAAATCTCAAAATAGTTTTGGACTGTGAGAAGATAGGCTATATACTCGATTCAGATATCCCCACATTACCAGCACGTCCCACTGATGTTCAGCGTGAGATGCATAAAAAGTGGTTGGACGATGACATTAGAGTAAAATGCTATATGATGGCATCTATGTCTAATGAACTCCAATGCCAGCATGAAAATATAAAGACTGCTAGGGACATACTGGCACACCTACAAGAGTTGTATGGTGAGCAGAGTCGCACAGCTCGTTTTGAAGTGTCCAAGAGGCTTTTCAAAGCGAAGATGCGCGAAGGGCAGTCTGTCCATGATCACGGTCTGACCATGATCAAGGACCTAGAGGAGCTTGAGAAGCTCGGTATGGACATGCACAAGGAATTGCAAGTGGATTTGATCCTACAGTCACTTCCTGATTCATTTGGTCAGTTTATAGTAAACTACCACATGAATAAGATTGAATGCACTAAGACTGAACTAATCAACATGTTGGTAACTGCTGAGGGAGCCTTGAAAGGTTCAAGGGGCAATGTCCTCGCTGCTGAGTTGACTTCTGGTTCCAAGAGAAAGTCTACTTGGAAGAAAAAGAAGCCTGCAAAGAAGCAGAAGAAAGACAAGAAGCCAAAGAAGGAAGTTCAAAAGAAAAAGGCTAACGACAAAGGAAAATGTTTCCACTGCAATGTCGAAGGCCACTGGAAGAGAAACTGTCCTTCATACCTCGAGAGCCTAAAGAACAAGAAAGGTGACACACCTTCAGAAGGTATAGACTTGCTCATTATTGAAACTAATCTAACGGTTTCTTCTACTTCTAGTTGGGTTATAGATTCTGGTTCTAGTGCTCATTTGTGCACTACCATGCAGGGTCTAAAGGAAAGTAGAAGGCTGGCGGAAGGTGCGGTAACCCTTCGGGTTGGCAACGGGGCAAAAGTTGCTGCTGTGGCTGTGGGCACCTACCATCTGCGACTACCGTCTGGATTTAGTTTAATACTTAGAGACTGCTATTATGTACCTGTTGCTAGCAGAAATTTGATTTCTGTTTCATGTCTAGCACAGGAAGGTCATGTTTTTACATTTGACAAAGACTGCTGTTCTATTTATTTGAGAAATAAAATAGTCGCACGTGGTTTTATGATTGACAGTCTCTACCATTTACATATGGATGTATCTGTGAATGTTACCGAGCAAGATGTGAGTGCCAAAGGATCCAAAAGATCCAGAGATGAGATAAACCAAAGATATTTGTGGCACCTCAGACTTGGCCATATTGGAGAAGATAGAATGAACAAAATGGATAAAGATGGGCTCTTAGGCTCATTGACTTCCGAGTCATATCCAGTTTGCGAGTCCTGTCTTCAAGGAAAGATGGCCAGACTACCCTTTGTAGGACATGGGGAGAGGACCACTGAAATACTTACCCTAGTACATACAGATGTATGTGGCCCATTCGATGTGCTAGCCAGGGGACGTTATTCTTACTTCATTACCTTTACCGATGATTATTCACGGTATGGGTATGTGTATCTTATGAGACACAAGTCTGAATCCTTTGAAAAGTTCAAAGAGTTCAAGAATGAAGTAGAAAAACAAACTGGAAAACCTCTTAAGGCTCTTCGATCAGATCGGGGAGGAGAATACCTTAGTGGGGAATTCCGGGACTATCTCAAAGAAAACGGCATAGTCTCACAATGGACACCTCCGGGTACACCTCAACTCAACGGGGTGTCAGAGAGGAGAAATCGGACCCTATTGGATATGGTCAGGTCCATGATGAGCTTCACTGATTTACCTATGTTCCTTTGGGGAGATGCCTTACTCACAGCGATTTATTTATTGAATAGAGTTCCCTCTAAATCCGTTCCTACCACACCGTATGAGATATGGCATTGTAAGAAACCAAGTCTGGGTCATCTCAAGATTTGGAGATGTCCGGCCCACGTCAAGCGACTACAGGCGGACAAGTTAGAGGCTAGGACCATAAGTGCTCGTTTTATAGGATATCCTAAAGAGTCATTAGGATACAATTTTTACGTCTCAGAGGATCACAATGTGTTTGTGAGCCGTCATGCCATCTTCTTGGAAAATCAGTTTATCCTTGATAGAGGCAGTGGGAGGAAAATTGAGCTTGAAGAGAAAGTCTCTGAAAAGCAACGAGTCATGGATCCTATAGAACCTATTCATAAGGAGCCAGTACACGATGTCCCTCAACCACCTCATAGATCTAGTAGAGTCTCCCATCCTCCCGATAGATACTTAGGTATACTTGAAGAGGATACTGAGGAAATGTTCCTAGTGGGAGATAGGGATCACATACAGGATCCCAAAACATACAACGAGGCGATATCTGATATCGATTCCGAGAAATGGCTGAAAGCTATGAAGTCAGAGATAGACTCCATGCATTCCAACCAAGTCTGGACCTTAGTAGATCCACCAGAAGGTATTGTACCTATTGGATGCAAATGGATCTACAAAAGGAAGATAGGTTCGGATGGAAAGGTAGAGACCTATAAGGCAAGGCTTGTGGCGAAAGGGTATAGTCAGCGCGAAGGCATTGACTATCAGGAGACCTTTTCACCTGTAGCCATGCTAAAATCCATCCGAACATTGCTTGCCATTGCAGCATTTCATGATTATGAAATCTGGCAGATGGATGTGAAAACTGCTTTCCTGAATGGATATCTTGATGAAGATATCTATATGGAACAGCCTTTGGGTTTCACTTCCAGTGATGGAGATCACAAGGTCTGCAAGCTGCAAAGATCCATCTATGGACTAAAGCAAGCCTCTCGGAGTTGGAACACTCGTTTCGATGATGCAATCAAAACGTTTGATTTCATCAAAAACGAGGAGGAACCATGTGTTTATAAAAAGGTTAGTGGGAGTGCTGTCGTTTTTCTCGTACTGTACGTAGATGACATTCTCCTGATTGGGAATGATATTCCCATGCTAACCTCGGTCAAGGTCTGGTTGTCAAAAGAATTCTCCATGAAAGACCTTGGGGAAGCATCCTATATTTTGGGAATAAAGGTCTATAGAGATAGATCTAAAAGGATGCTTGGCCTGTCACAGAAAATGTACATAGAGGAGGTGCTGAAGAGGTTCAGCATGGAAAACTCCAAGAGGGGTCTCTTACCCCTAAGGCATGGAATTCATCTCTCCAAGAAGATGTGCCCCAACACATCTGAGGAGATTCAACGCATGAGCAAGATTCCTTATGCATCGGCAATAGGAAGCCTCATGTATGCCATGCTATGTACACGACCTGATATAGCTCTTGCTGTGAGTGTCACAAGCAGATATCAGTCGAATCCAGGTGAAGAACACTGGACAGCTGTGAAGAATATTCTTAAGTACTTGAGAAGAACTAAAGATTTATTCTTGATTTTTTGGAGGATCATCAGAGTTAAAGGTAGAAGGGTACACAGATTCAGACTTCATGACTGATGTCGATGACAGGAAGTCAACATCTGGATACGTGTTCTTGTGCAATGGTGGTACGGTGAATTGGAAGAGTTCTAAACAACCGATCATTGCTGATTCGACTATGGAAGCCGAATACATCGCCGCCTCTGAAGCTGCTAAGGAAGGCTTCTGGTTCAAGAAATTCATTGCAGAGCTGGATGTGATGACATCAGATGCCATAACACTCTACTGCGATAACAATGGCGCCATAGCCCTTGCTAAGGAGCCAAGGTCTCATCAGAAGTCTAAGCATATAGAGCGGCGCTTTCACCTCATACGCGACTATGTGGAGAAGAAATATGTAGAGGTGCAGAGAGTAGACTCCGCGGATAACGTGGCAGACCCTTTCACTAAGCAGCTGAGTCAGCAAAAGACTGAAGCCCACCTTGAGAAGATGGGCCTAAGATATATGACCAATTGGCTTTAGTGCAAGTGGGAGATTGTTAGATGTATGCCCTAGAAGCCAATTTGGCTGACACATTGTTGATTCTAGGGACATAATTTTGTACTTGACTATTTATTATTGAATAAATAAAAGGCATCTTTTTCATTCATATTGTTTATGTGTCTATGAATCGTCCAAGAAATTAATAAGATGATGATACATATTCTCAAGAGTTGAGAATTTGAGCCATGTATCATTGGTGATTAATTTCTAAATGCTCTTGATCAAAGGATCATCACGAGGACGGTGATCGATCCGATCAGTGCACAGATCACTCTCCTTCTGGATGGACGAGACTTGAGTCCACAGTGTAGGGACACTGAAGTGATAGTGCAGGTGCTTGTTAGAGAACAAGGGTACTGAGCGTGACCAATACAAGAAGTCACTTGGATGTCTATCCACTCGTCAGTGACTTGCTTGATGTTGCAGTAGTGTGACTGGTCCTTTGACCTGCGGCGCTTCGGCTACTCACAGTGAGGTTATTGTAGTTTGACTGCACACATACATGGTCTCTAGCCATATGGGTCCATGCAGTGTAGATTGGCTGCAGTAAGTTCACTGTAGGAGTAGGGTATGCACCTATATGGAATCTATCGACCTTGATAGATAAGGAGAGATCCTATGTGATTTATAAGACTGAGTTCGTAAGACCTCGGCCGGGGCAGTATGCACAGTGGAGAAAGAGTTTTTCACTATCGAACTCGAGTCGAATAAATCTTGACATATGACAGACGATGGGGTTTGACGAGTTGTCCATGACCTCCGTCCTGTAGGGATCCACGATAGTAGGACTGTATCACATGTTAACTGCACCTAGAGGTTCATCATTCCATTCTGCTGGGTAGCCACTACATGCTGCTAGGTGTCACTGGTGGATGGTGGGACTCATAGGGATTATCTTGATGATCGATAAATCCTAATGAGTTGAGTTGGAATCGTTCCAACCCATTGAAAGGAGTTTTCAATGATATAGTGATAGAGATCACAATATATCTCACTACCAGTCAGAATAGAACCTATGGGGTCACACACACTAGAAGTATTGACCGATCCGATGGTTGAAATCGTGATTAGGAATCACAAGAAATCAATTTGATTGATAAGAAGTTGAAGAAGGAAAAAGGAATTAAAAATTGGATTCCTACTTGGAGTAGGATTCCTAGAAATCCTAATTGGATTAGGACTTCGGATTCAAGTAGAGTCCTAATTGGATTAGGACTAAAATTAAACAAATCCTAATTGGATTAGGATTCCTTAAGTCCAAATTAATTATTAATCTAATGAATCAACATGACTCCTAATTGGATTAGGATTGAAGAGTTCAATTGAGTCATGGTTCATTCAAGTCCTAATTGGATTAGGACTAGTATAGATTGAACCCAATTTGGCCAATCCTAATTAGATTAGGATTAAACCATGAGAGAGGCACCTAATCCTCTTTGGAAGAGGATTAGGTTAACCAAGTAAGAGGGGCATCAGCCCCTCTCATCTTGGATGGTGCGGATTGAAGGAGAGAGAGGGGCCGGCGCACCCCCCCTTTCTTTCTTTGGAAAACCATCTAGGGCTCCTACTTTGGAGGAGCCCTTGATGGCTATAAGAAGCACCATGAGGCCGGCGCCCTAGGTATTGGAGCCATCCTCCTCTTGCTGCCGCCACCCTCCCCTCTCCTCTCTTAGTTCAGCCGCAAGCAAAGGAAGAGCAAGGTCCAAGCGTTGGCGTCTTCCTCTTCCTCCAATCCTTCTTCCAACGCAGGGAAAAGAAAGAAGGCTGCAGAAGCTGTGTTCTTCTTCCTTGAGTTCCTTCTTCTTCTTCCTCCTCTCAAGCACTTTCAAGAGTTGAAAGAAAGAGAAGAGATCAGCCATCAAAGGAGTCTTTGCAAGGGAGCTAGCACCCCGGGAAGACAAGAAAGCTTTGATCGGTTCTCTACTTCGTGTGGATACCCGTAGAGGCCGGACGTTTGAACGGCTTCAAACGAACCCTCTTCCAAAACCACGAATTCAGATTCGCGGTGATCATCTACCCGCGCAAGGTGAAGATTTGATCTTCCTATTAGTTCTAAAAGTTTTAATTCTTACCTAATTACGAAAGGTCTCGAAACAAGCGTTCATGCGATGAACGTCGAACCCGTGCATGCCGATTCCGCTGCCATCTGAAAATTTTTGAAATATCAGCGGCATGGGCGGGTTCCCAACAGTTCGGAGCTTCCACTGCTCCTACATCCACTCCCCAAAGCACCTTTGGGAATTTTCACTATAATCCAAGATTACAGTCCGGTAGTTTTGCGAGTGCACTACCCAACTCGTTGTTTTACACTGGGCTAACAATAAATCCTATAACCCCCAATTTCACCTAGGCTTGGGACGCCTTTCCCTTGTTCCAAGTCCCTTGACTGGAACAAGCACGATATTGAAAGAGTTTTACAAAAGATTGGAAAGCTCTAAATAAGCAAATATAACAATGATAAACTTTAAAACCCGGAAGAATCCTTTTGCCGTTGGAAGCGTGGGAAATGATGATTCTTCCGATGTGGATCGCGTAGGCTTGAGTGTGAGCTTTGAATCCCGAGCGGAAGAAAGTAGTTGAGCTTGAAATCACTTGGGAAGCTTGAAAACACTTGATTTCTTCACTTGAATGCACTAACTCCCTTGAATCTCTCTCTCTTGCTTCTCTCTTGAATGATCTAGCTTTGGGTTAGTTAGAAGTTCTTGAGAAGCACTTAAGAGGTCCCTTTTATAGCCCAAAAAGCAAATATAGCCGTTAGAGATAAAGTGAAAGAGATTTGAAATTCAAACCAAACCTACAAAAGTTGTCAGTCGCGTCCCAGGCGCTCCGGAGACGTCTCCGCTTCAACGAGAGACGTCTCGGCTACAAGATTTTACTTTTGACGTTGTTTGGGGTCGACTCGGTGCTTTACGGGGACGACTCCGCTGATGAATGGTTTGAATCCTTATTTTTCTGTTTTTCTGAGAGGGTCGTCTCGGCACTTTACGGGGACGTCTCGGCTTGTTTGTGCTTTTTGCATGGGGACGACTCCGCTCCCTCGGGGACGACTCCGCTTCTTTATCTCCGAAAAACATGTCTTCTGGAATTCTCTGAGAGAGTCGACTCCGCTCTTTCAGGGGACGTCTCCGCTGCTTTGTCACCGAAAAAGACATTCTCTGAAAAACCCTGAGAGAGCCGTCTCCGCTACCTCGGGGACGACTCGGGAAGTCTGCTTTTTACTTGCGGGGACGACTCCGCGTACTGTGGGGACGGCTCGCGTATATCACTTGAAATCTGCCTTTCTGCCGCCACTGAGAGAGTCGACTCTGCTACTGAGAGAGTCGACTCCGACCCTGCGAGACGCCTCGCCAGGTGCCGGGGACGTCTCCCGACGTGCCAGTTCTTCCTGTTTGTCCCAGAGACGTCTCTGAGACAACCCGGAGACGTCTCGGCTGTCCCCGATCTGTTTTCTTCATTTCAAAAATTCTTCAATAAATCCTTAAAAATTATAGGAACATGCCTAGACTTTTCTTAACAATATTTTTAATAAAACACATGAAATCCTCAATTAAATTGTTAAGACAAATGGAATTATACTCTAGTGTGTTGTATTCATCAAAATCCATTAGGGGGTCAACAGACACCCAGGTAGAGTCTGTGGATCTGCAGCAGATTCCAGTTGTTAGGGAGTATCCTGATGTATTTCCAGGGGAATTACCAGGATTGCCACTTGATAGAGAAATTGAGTTCAGTATTGAACTTCTTTCTGGTACAAATCCTATATCGATTGCTCCCTATCGTATGGCACCTACAGAGCTGAGGGAGTTGAAGGTGCAGTTGCAGGATCTGCTAGACAAGGGGTTTGTTAGGCCTAGTACATCACCATGGGGTGCCCCAGTTCTGTTTGTGAAGAAGAAGGATGGGTCGCTGAGATTATGTATAGATTATAGACAGCTGAATAAAGTGACCATCAAAAATAGATACCCACTCCCCAGGATAGATGACCTGTTTGATCAATTACAAGGGGCTGAGTACTTCTCGAAGATTGATCTGCAGTCTGGGTATCATCAGTTAAAAATCAGAAAGGAAGATGTATTGAAGACTGCATTCAGAACGAGATATGGGCACTATGAGTTTCTAGTGCTTCCATTTGGGCTGACAAATGCCCCAGCAGCATTCATGGATTTGATGAATAGGGTCTTTAAACCCTATCTTGACAGATTTGTGATAGTCTTTATAGATGATATCCTCATATATTCTAAGAGTCAGGCTGATCATGAAGAGCATTTGAGGATAGCACTACAAACCTTGAGAGAACATGAACTGTATGCCAAACTTACCAAATGTGAGTTCTGGCTACAAGAAGTTGGATTCTTGGGACACATAATATGTAAGGAAGGAATCAGGGTGGATCCCAAGAAGATTGAGGCAGTTATGGATTGGCCGAGACCAACAAATGTAACAGAAATCAGGAGCTTTCTGGGTCTGGCTGGGTACTATAGGAAGTTTGTAAAGGACTTTTCAAAGATAGCTACCCCATTAACAAAGCTGATTCGAAAGCAGGTTAAGTTCACTTGGACAGATTCTTGTGAACAGAGCTTCCAGAAGCTGAAAGATTGCCTCACATCAGCTCCAGTTTTGACTCTACCCACAGATACAGGCGGGTTTGTAGTCTACTGTGATGCTTCTAAAGTGGGATTGGGATGTGTGTTGTTGCAGAATGGCAAGGTGATTGCCTATGCATCCAGACAGCTAAGAAAGCATGAAGTAAACTATCCCACTCATGACTTGGAAATGGCTGCTGTCATATTTGCATTAAAGATATGGAGGCATTATTTATATGGTGAGAAATGTGAAATATATACTGATCATAAAAGCCTCCAGTACATTCAGCAGCAAAGAGATTTGAATCTCAGACAGAAAAGATGGATAGAATTGTTGAAGGATTATGACTGCCAAATCCTGTATCATCCGGGCAAGGCTAATGTTGTAGCAGATGCATTGAGCCAGAAATCAATGGGCAGTTTATCTCACATCTCCGGCCAGAGGAGAGAGATAGTCAGAGATCTGGCAGATTTATTTGCTTAGGGACTATCTTTTGAGGTATTAGAGGTTCGTCCTTTGATTGCACAGTTTCAGGTGAAACCGATGTTGATAGATGAAATCAAAGTTTCACAGGATTTAGATCCAATCCTTGTGAAACTGAAAGGAGAAGTGCAATCAGGACAGTCAGAAAGGTTTTAGATTGTAGATGGAATGTTAAGGTGTGGCAGTAGGCTATGTGTGCCAAATGTGGAAGATCTGAGACAGAGGATTATGCATGAAGCACACAACACTCCCTATAGCATTCATCCTGGTTCCACCAAAATGTATCATGATATCAAAGGCATATATTGGTGGAACGGATTAAAAAGGGATGTGGCCAAATATGTGGCTTCTTGTTTGACTTGTCAACAAGTGAAATTTGAACATCAAAAGCCAACAGGGCTTTTGCAAGAGTTACCTTTGCCCGAGTGGAAATGGGAAAGGATAACTATGGATTTTGTGGTCGGGCTGCCCAGAACACAAAAAGGATATGATTCCATCTAGGTGATTGTGGATAGATTGACAAAATCAGCCCATTTTCTACCGGTGAAAATCACATATTCAGTAGCTCAGTATGCCGAAATATATGTGAATAAAATAGTATCTCTGCATGGAGTGCCAGTTTCTATTATATCAGATAGAGGTTCACAGTTTACTTCTAGATTTTGGCAGAAACTCCATGAGGCATTAGGAACTCAGCTTGATTTCAGTACAGCATTTCACCCTCAAACAGATGGGCAATCGGAGAGGACCATTCAGACCCTCGAGGATATGCTCAGAATGTGTGTACTGGATTTCAGAGGTAGCTGGGACAGATACTTACCTTTAGTGGAGTTTGCATATAATAACAGTTATCACTCCATTATTGGTATGGCACCTTATGAGGCACTTTATGGGAGGAAATGTAGATCTCCCTTGTGCTGGTCTGAGATTGGAGAGAAGCACCTAGAAGGACCAGATTTGATCAGAGAGACATCAGAAAAAGTGCCAATGATACAGAAAAGGTTGAGGACAGTGTTCAGTAGGCAGAAGAGCTACTCAGATGTCAGAAGGAGAGATGTGCAGTTTGGCACGAGGGATCATGTTTTCTTAAAGATCTCTCCTATGAAAGGGGTAATGAGGTTTGGAAAGAGGGGCAAGCTTAGTCCCAGATACATTGGCCCCTTTGAGATATTAGATAAAGTTGGCAATGTATCTTACAGATTAGCACTGCCTCCAAACCTCAGCCATGTGCATCCAGTATTCCACATATCTATGCTCCGGAAGTATGTGTCGGATCCATCTCATGTGCTATCAGTGCAGGAAGTTATAGTAGAAGAAGATCTTTCTTACGAAGAACTTCCTGTCGCTATTCTTGATACTCAGATCAGGAAGCTGAGAAATAAGAAAATATGTATGGTAAAGGTCCAATGGCACCGGCACAATGTTGAAGAATGCACTTGGGAGTCGGAGCAAAGTATGAAGAGCAAATACCCTCACCTCTTTGAGTAATCAGGTAATTTACTCTTTTAAATTCGAGGACGAATTTTATATAAGGAGGGAAGGATGTAATAACCCTAATTATTTTTTTTTTAATATAAAAATGGATAGAATAGTCCTTTAAAATTGATATGAGGGGTAAAATTGGAAGGAATCAAAAGATAATGGCATAGTTGTAGATGCGTTGAAGTGGTAAGGGTAAAATGGGAAGGAACTAAAAGTTAATGGCATAACAGTAGATATGTTGAAGTATTAGGGGCAAAATGGGAAATTAATAATATTAAAAAAAGGGTGAATAGTATTTTGATGTGACTTAATTGGGAGGGTTGTGCTGTCGGTGGAATGAAACCGAGAGAGAGAGTCACAGAGGGGAGAGTCTCAGAAACAGAGAGGAAAGAAAGAAAGAAAAAGAGAAGAAGAAGAAGAAGAAAGAAGAGGAGGAAGGGGATTCGAGGAAGAGAGGGATCCCGGTTGCACTTCCGGCTGAAGGAAAAAACGTAGATCTCCTTCCCCTCTACGCAAGGACCTCGATATCTAAAAAGAAAAAGGTAAATATCCATCCCTATCTAGTCTTTTGATGACATTAGGCTATACAAAGGGTGGATATAGTCTAGAGGGGTCGGATAAGGGTTGTAGAGGCGGTTAAAAGAGGAAGAATCGGATTTTGACAAATTTTTCCGGCACTACGGAAAAACTGTGTCGAAGTCCCAACTTCGGCAAATTATTTAGGGGGCCAAACGACCTCCGATAGCAATGCATGTTACCTCTTCGGAATCCTCTATGAGTGTAGAATGTTAGGTAAAAATTTCATCAAATTTGGAGTTTGGAAAGTGGATCAAACCCAGGATGAAGTAACCGGCTGTCGGTCCGGGTTACTGTTTATCCGAGTGGGAAAATAGGGGATTTCATGCCATAATAGGGTATTAAGCCCAGATTAAGCTAAGGGGACCTTGTACTCATGCACGGGAGTCCCTAATACACATAAATGGTGAGTTAATTAATAGAAAAAGAAAAAAAGAAAGAAAAGAAAAGATTTAGGGAACAGGGGAGTTCAATCAATTAAAGTCCCCTATATTATAATTGGCACGTAGATTATAGCCCTTGATACAAGACTAAATGTATTGTAAATGCATGTCACAGTTGGGCAAGAAGCTAGGAAACAAGAGGAAGAAGTTCTCCACTGCTTGCTGTAGATTTTTGGAGGCGTATCAGGGCTGTGCCGGATTGACAGGTAAGTGGGAGTTTGTACTTTGCACCATGAGCACATTCCTTATTCATTTTCATGAATGTTGTCAAGTGTGACTTGATTCCACCTGAGCTTATTGATTAATTGTTGTAGTAGATTCCTCTATAATCTTGATTTTCTATGCTTGATTATTCTGTACATGCATTTGAGAGAACATTGAGAGGAATTACGAGAGGTTGATGAGTAATCAAATTGATTCCGAATTGTGAAATGATTTCTTTTGTAAATTGATTTCATTTCCTCTATTTCAAAGACTTGTGAGTGGTAGCTTTGATTATACTCCTTTATGAGTAATTAAATTGGATCTGAATTGTGAAATGACTTCTTTTGTAAATTGATTTCATTTCCTCTATTTCAAAGACTTGTAGAGCCCTTCTCATGGTATATTGAGTTGCATTGTACTCCCGTGATTCCTCACTCCCAACCCTGATGTTAGTTATAATTGGGTCGTGGCCGAGTGAGTGGTAGTCTTGATTATGCTCCTTTTTAGTAGAGTATTGGGAGGGTGCATTATGGCATTAATGCATGGCTTGGCAGTATCTGCAGGACACCTATAGTCGATGGGGTTGAACATCGGCCTTTGTGCACATAGTAGCCTTCTGGGTGGGCGGAGCCCAGTCCCTTCCTAGGGGGGACACGGCCCTAGGCGTAGGATCGGCCGGTCCTACGACTTATATTCTGCTTGCCGCCGGGCATAGTAAGACCCCGCGAGGTGCAGTATGGCTTTCCGCGGATATAGAATTCCCGCGAGGTGCCGTTTAGTATGTAGATGTGAGATGGATTTCTGTTCTGGATACTGGCCAGCATTTACATGATTAGTGTGGTGTCTTATCCTGCATATGCATGTGACAGTAGGGAGTTGTTGCTGGTTCGTCTGGGGCGTAAAACCCACCTCCCGACAGCTGTCTAGTGATGATTTCAGCATATTGACACCTGATTTGTATGTTCCAGCATTATGATCTGTTGAGCATATTCATGAGTAGCATATATGTTTACTTGATTATTCCATATATGCTTCAGATGAGTTGATATTGATTGTGGTGATATTGATGATTTACTCCATATTCTCTATGTTGAGATCATGTTCATCTTGTTATTGCTCTTGAGATTTCACCTCGAGCCATGATTATATCTTGTCTCATGTGCATAGTACTCTCTACTCCACTCACTGAGTATTTATATACTCACTCCCCAGTTTGATATTTTTGATTGCAGGGCAGGTATTGTATAGAGAGGAGCAGGATTAGTGGTTGCCTGCTAGCTGTGCCGCTCCATAGTATAGTATAATGTAGATAGAAGTTTATCCCCTTTTGGTGAATTATAAACCTTCTATTGTATTTAGTGTATAGTTACAGTCATAGATCCTGTTGTGGATATGGGTTTGACCCTGGATGGAATGGAAACCAGATTTTTATACAGTTGAGTTATATGCCTGTGATGATGTATTGATATATATTGTCCAGGTTCGTTATGTGACAGGTTATGTGATTGCTGCTCTGACAGGTAGCGTTGTTGTATGTAATGAGATAATCCTGACAGGTCACCATAGGAAAGGTGATCATTTTGTGCATGCATCATGCCAAAATTTTCAGAATTTATTAATGATTGATAGGTAATAAGGTTCTACGTAGTGGCTGGTAGCCTTATGCCTATCCGCACCCTAGGACCGTCGCGGCGGCTCGCCGGAAACGGGGCGGGGGTCGTGACAGGTAGCCACTACATGCTGCTAAGTGTCACTGGTGGATGGTGAGACTCACAGGGACCATCTTGATAGTCAATGATCCCTAGTGAGTTGAGTTGGAATTGTTCCAACCCATTGAAAGGAATTTTCGATGATATTGTGATAGAGATCGCAATATATCTCACTACCAGACAGAATAGAACCTATGGGGTCACACACATTAGAGGTATTGACCGATCCGATGGTTGAATTGTGATTTGGAATCATAAATAATTTATAATTATCAATTTGATAGATAATTGGTAAACCCACTAAGAGTTAGTGAGTTGAAGAAGGAATAATTGCAATTGGATTGCAATTTAATTGAATTAATTGGACTTGATCATATTAAATACGAGTCCTACTTGGAGTAGGATTTCTAGAGTCCTAATTAGATTAGGATTCAAATTAAATTAGAGTTCTACTTAGAGTAAGATTCCTAGAATCCTAATTGAATTAGGATTTTGAATTCAACTTAAAATTTTACTTGGAGTAGGATTCCTAAAGTCCTAATTAGATTAGGACTCGGATTCAAATTAGAGTCCTAATTGGATTAGGACTAGAATTATATAAGTCCTAATTAGATTAGGATTTCTTTAAGTCCTAATTAATTTTAATCTAATTATTTAAAAGACTCCTAATTGGATTAGGATTGAAGAGTTCAATTGAGTCATGGTTCAATTAAATCCTAATTAGATTAGGATTTGAAAGGAAAGGAAAAAGGTTGCACCTAATCCTATTGGGAATAGGATTAGACTAATCATTGGACCCAACTTTTCCCACTTAATTAGATTAAGTAGGGGCTGAACCATGGAGGTGTGAGATTAGAGAGAATAAAAGGGAGGGGCATACGCCCCTCCTTGGGTTTTACGTGAGGAAAAGAAGGAGGGGCGTACGCCCCTCCTCTCTCCTTATGGATAGGTTTGGAGCTCCTATTTTTTAGGAGCTCCACATGCCAAATTAAATGAGGGCAAGGGGGCTGCCGTACCAGGTAAATTACTCCTCCCTTTTGTGCCGTGAAGCCTCTCTCTTCTCTTGGGTTTTCAGCCGCCAACAAAAGAAAAAGAAAAGGAGGAGGTGTTGGCTCTCCTCTTCTTCCTTCTTCCACCATAAAACAAAAGGGCAGCAAGTGTATGCTTCCTTTTTGTTTTCTTTCTCCAATCCTTCTTCAAGGGAGAGCAATCAAAGGTTTGGTTGCTGCAAGGAGAAAAAGATTCATCCATCAAAGTTTTCTCTGCAAGGGAGCTAGCACCCCGGAAAAATTCAAAGGCTTGATCGGTCCTCTGCTTCGTGTGGATACCCGTAGAGGCTGGACGCGTGTGCGGCTTCTGTTAGATGTATGCCCTAGAAGCCAATCTGGCTGACATATTGTTAATTCTAGGGACATAATTTTGTACTTGACTATTTATTATTGAATAAATAAAAGGTATCTTTTTATTCATATTGTTTGTGTGTCTATGAATCGTCCAAGAATTAATAAGATGATGATGCGTATTCTTAAGAGTTAAGAATTTGAGCCATGCATCATTGATTAATTTCTGAATGCTCCTGATCAATGGATCATCACAAGGACGGTGATCGATCCGATCAGTGCACACATTGCTTTCCTTATAGATGGACGAGACTCGAGTCCACAGTGTGGCGACACTGAAGTAATAGTGCAGGTGCTTGTTAAGAACAAGGGTACTGAGCGTGACCAAGATAAAAAGTCACTTGGATGTCTATCCACTCGTCAGTGACTTGCTTGATGTTGCAGTAGTATGACTAGTCCTTTGACCTGCGATACTTCGGCTACTCACAGTGAGGTTATTGTAGTTTGACTGCACATATACATGGTCTCTAGCCATATGGGTCCATGCAGTGTAGATTGGCTGCAGTAGGTTCACTGTAGGAGTAGGATATGCATCTATAAGGAATCTATCGACCTTGATAGATAAGGAGAGATCCTATGTGATTTATAAGACTGAGTTCGTAAGACCTCGGCCGGGGCAGATTACACAGTGGAGAAAGAGTTCTCCGCTCTCGAACTTAAGTCGAATAAATCTTGACATATGACAGACGAAGGAGTTTGACGAGTTATCTATGACCTCCGTCCTATAGGGATCCACGATAGAAGGACTGTATCACATGATAACTGCACCTAGAGGTTCATCATTCTATTCTGCTGGATAGCCACTACATGCTGCTAGGTATCACTAGTGGATGGTGGGACTCACAGGGATTATCTCGATGATCGATAAACCCTAATGAGTAGAGTTGGAATCGTTCCAATCCATTGAAAGAAGTTTTCAATGATATTGTGATAGAGATCACAATATATCTCACTACCAGTCAGAGTAGAACCTATGGGGTCACACACACTAGAGGCATTGACCGATCCGATGTTTGAATCGTGATTAGGAATCACAAGTAATCAATTTGGTTGATAATAAGTTGAAGAAGGAACAGAGGGAAATAATTAATTGGACTTAAAACAAGAATCCTACTTGGACTGGGAATCCTATTTGGAGCAGGACTAAAATTCCTACTTGGAGTAGGATTCCTACAATCCTAATTAGATTAGGAGTTTTGAATTAAATTTGGATTCCTACTTGGAGTAGGATTTCTAGAGTCCTAATCGGATTAGGACTTCGAATTTAAATTAGAGTCCTAATTGGATTAGGACTAAAATTAAACAAGTCCTAATTGGATTAGGATTTTTTAAGTCCTAATTAATTATTAATCAAATGAATCAACATGACTCCTAATTGGATTAGGATTGAAGAGTTCAATTGAGTCATGGTTCATTCAAGTCCTAATTGGATTAGGACTAGCATAGATTGAACCCAATTGATTTGACTTAAGCCACAAGAGGGACACCTAATCCTCTTTGGAGGAGGATTAGGTTAACCAAATAAGAGGGGCATGAGCCCCTCTTCTTTTCTTGGTGCGGCATGAAGAGAGGGGGCCGGCGCCCCCTCTTAGGAAGTTAGTCTAGGGCTCCTAAATTGTAGGAGCCCTAGATGGCTTTAAAAGGGGAGCAAGAGCCGGCGCCCTAAGTGATGTGAAAGCCCTCTCCTCTCCAGCCGTGGCCACCCTTTTCCCCCTTTGTTTCAGCCGCCAACAGCAAGAGAAAGGAAGAGGAGGCGTCTCCCTCCTCTTGGGCTTCTTCCTTGGCTTCAATGCATGAGAAGAGAAGAAGGCTGCCAAGGGCTTTGATCCTCTTTATCTCTTCATCCTTCTTCTTCCTCCTCCCAAGCACAATCAAGGGTTGATTAAGAGGGAGGACATCAGCCATCAAAAGTTATCTCTGCAAGGGAGCTAGCACTCCGGGGAGATAGAGAGCTCGGATCGGTTCCTGCTTCGTGTGGATACCCGTAGAGGCCGGGCACTTGAATGGCTTCAAGCGAACCTTCATCCAAAAACCACGATCATCAGTTTGCGGTGATCATCTACCCGCACAAGGTGAATGTTTGGGA